>NC_066625.1:41608477-41763945 GCF_025201925.1 Gopherus flavomarginatus | reverse complement strand
CCAGGACCAGCCTTGCAGTTCAGGTTTCTCAATTCTTAAGTGAAAGATGCTGTGCTTAGGGAAAGCTAGTGTTACTTAGGGTTTACTTGAATATGTTAAACTTAAAATCAAAACCTAATAAACAAAGACTAAAAACGTAGGAAAACCGAACTTAGTCTAGTTCCCTTGAAACTTAAAGTTTCAGAACAAGTACAGCCTACTGCTAGTACATAGAGAGAGAGCGGAGGACGTAAGTCACAATGATAGAGCAAAGTGCTCTAGCGAGGTGGCTTACCTCTTTTATAGGGCACAAGGGCCGTAAATCCTTCCTCCTATGCCCAAATTTCATTCCTCACCCACAAAACATTAGGGTACATTTACTTCATAGACTAGTATGTTTGTGCTTGTTGATGACATGTACATATGCACATAAGTTACCTTGTAGTGTACCTGTTAAATCTGTGGGTACAACACTGAATAAAACTCTATGCCATTCTCCATTGTCGATTGGTCTAAGTAAAGGTCTTGGACAGGCATGGGTACTTATCTATTTAAGTAACATGAGAAAGGTCGATTTTCCTCTCCCAGTAAAAGGTCACAATATAGATATGCTAACTTTGCCTTAGCTTAACATACAGGATAGGGCCTCTAGGTTCTCTTAAGTCATGTGTCTCAGTCTCCTAATCATTTTTATTGCCCTCTTCTGGACTCTCTCCAGTTTGTCCACATCCCTTCTCATGTGAGTCCCAACCCCAAAAGTACTCACATTTTACCCCATTGACCCCAAAATGCCAGCTTTTAATATGTAAATAGGGTGCTGCCATGGTCAAGTCACTCCCGAGCTCTCCAGCGGAGCCTGCTGGCACAGAACAAGGTGAAAATTAGCCAAGATGTCACTCAGTCAAATCCCTGTGCTCCCCGCAGGTGATATTGGAAGGCTCCAAGATGGATCATTTCCCTTTCTCTCATCAGCTTCAGGCCCCAGGGTTACAAATGCACCAGCCAGTTGGGATTCTCCTCTGGCCTCAGGGTGTGGGGCTGCTCTAAGTGGATGGACTTGCACACTTGGGATATTAGTGCAAAGATACAATTTCAATTTCTCTTAGAGAAATTGGAGGGCAATTTATATTTGGTACAAATCTTATTTAGTGAAAGGAAAGCTGCAGTGACAGCCTGGTTACTGGGGTGCAAAACACCTTCCTTCTGGGAGAAACAGGAAGTTAGAATTAGAAATTTACATTGTTTGTTCCAGTGTTGGTACAGGTTTAATTTTGCTTCTGTGTAGGTTTGTTTCAGTCTGTGACCATTTTGGTTTATTGGGTTGGTTTGTTTTTTTTAGTTGGAATGGAGCTTTTAATTGACATTTGCTGGATTCAAATGGCTGACTTGCAACACCAGTTTTGACATAGTTCTGCATATTTTATTACGATTTGACCAGTATTCAAGGATTCAATTCCTTTATAGGAGGTTTTAGAGGTCATGCTTATTTATTTGATGTTATTTTATCATTCTGCTGTAGCACACTTTTTTGATAAAATGTTGAAATTATTAATTTACAGCATTTGTTAGTTTTTATTTTTAGAAACAAAGTTTTTCTTAATGTTTGGGTTTTAAATTAAGCCTTGTTTTTGGTTTCAATTTTTCATTTAGGTTTTGGTTACTGATGGGATCTTTAAGAGAACTTTGGATTCTGTACTAAAATTTGGACAGATTTAGAATATTTTAAGTAAACCGTGTTTACTATTTTATTTTAATAAAGTTTGTATTGCTGTAAACCGTAGCCGGGGGGACAGGAGATGAGCCTGGCCTTTAACTGAGAAGGAACAGAGGCATGGCCCCCGTGAAGGGTGAGGCCAGGTGATGGGGGGCACAGCTCCCCAATTTTTTTTGTCTAGCCCATCTCAGGCCTGGTCTGCACTACGCTGTTAAACTGATTTTAACAGCGTTAAATCGATTTAACGCTGCACCCGTCCACACTACACTGCTCTTTATATCAATTTAAAGGGCTCTTTAAATCGATTTCTGTACTCCTAGAAAACGAGAGGAGTAACGCTAAAATCGATATTACTATATCGGATTAGGATTAGTGTGGACGCAAATCGACATTATTGGCCTCATTATTTTACAGTAGCTACCCACAGTGCACCGCTCCAGAAATTGACGCTAGCCTCGGACCATGGACGCACACCACCGAATTCATGTGCCTAGTGTGGACGCTCACAATCGACTTTATAATATCTGTTTTATAAAATCGGTTTAAGCTAATTCGAATTTATCCTGTAGTGTAGATGTAGCCTCAGTCCCCCACTAAAGGAGAAGAGTCTGATGCCACCCCTGCAGGTCACTGAGTGTCACTGCTGCTGCATGGAAAACATGCTCTGTGCCTTACCCAGATTGGTAGGAAACACACTCTGTGCATTACCGTGACTGGTCCGTGGGTGTCACTGCTTGTAGAGGGCAGACACATGCTCTGCATTATGCCACCTGACCAGTGGGTGTCACTGCTGTATGAAAGGAAACACCTTCTGTGCATTAATTACCCTGATTGGCCACTTGGTGTCACTGCTGCGCCAAGCAAAACACCTTCTGTGCATTACTCTGACTGCCCACTGGGTGTCACTGCTGCTCCAAGGGAGACATAAGAACGGCCAGACTGGTTCAGACGCAAAATCCATCTAACCCAGTATCCTCCTGTCTTCTGACAGTGGCCAGTGCCAGGTGCCCCAGAGGGAATGAACAGAGCAGGGAATCATCAAGCGATCCATCCCCTGTTGCCCATTCCCAGCTTCTGACAGAGGCTACAGGCACCATCCCTGCCCACCCTGGCTAATAGCCCTTGATGGATCTATCCACCATAAACGTATCTAGTTCTTTTTTGAACCCTGTTATAGTCTTGCCCTTCACAACATCCTCTTTCAAGGAGTTCCACAGGTTAACTATGCAACTGTCTTGAGTTTACCCCCCCTCCCCTGGCCAGGTTGTATATGGAAAAGAGGATGAGGATGAGGAGAGCCATGATGTGTCTGTCAGTGGCTGGTGCCTCAGTTTCCTCTAGGCAGCAGTGCTGCAGGCTCCTTTGGTCTGTGCCCATGCAACTGTGTCTGGGGAAGGAGGAGCAGAGGCTCATTCTTCCCAGCCCCACGCCCCACCCCCAGCAGCTGGGGAATCCAAGCCAAATTTAATCCTGGTAGCTGGGCTGGGATTAGCAGGGATGGGGTAGGGCTGGGGAGGAATTGGGAGGGAGACAGACGCACCTGCTGTGAGGGAAGATCCTCCCATTCCCTGCCAACCCCATTCACTCCTTGCAGCACAGCACAGCACCCCCTAGCATTTCTTTCTCTGTCATGGGAGCTGTCTGCTGCTTGCTTCTCCCTTAGCATCATCTCTCCCCATCCTGGAGCACTGGCATTGCCCATCCTGTGCAAACAGGGAGGCCCCGGTGTGCCCCATGGAACTGCCCTGCAATTGTGGGGGCAGCTGTTGGATGGAGCCATATCAAAATATGGGGGTGGGCAAGGCTGGGGACCAGGACTCCTGGGTTCTCCCCTCAAATGTGGGAGGGGAGTGGAGATTAGGGGGTAGAGTGGGGGAGGGACAGGGCTGGGATCCAGGGCTACTGCTTTTTCTGGTTTTCTCCACCTCCTGCAGCTGCCTCGATCCTTTCAATGTGTTTCTTGTTCCATATTCATTTGCTGACTTGTGTAAATCACCCCAGAGGTGGCTGCATCTCAGTGTTGGGTGAGGCACCCTTGGCTGCATCACCTCCTAACCGCGTCTCTCTCCCCTTCGGGTGACCCTGCAGCATTCAGCAAACATCCACAAGATCATGGGGCACTTTGAGCACTGCGCAGGCAGGGGCCAGGCGCCCAGCCCTCCCTCCAGAGAATGGGACACAGCATCGACTACTTTTTACAGGGATTAAAAAGGGGCAAAGGAGGGCAAATCAGAGGAGTTGGTGGCCAGGGTCTGAGCAGGGGGTGGAAATTGACTGGTCGGGGGTCAAGCAGCTGGAGGCAGAGTTAGGAGAGGGACTGAAGGCAAAGTCAGGGAGGTGGGAAGGAGCCGGAGTTAAGCCCGGAGGGAGGCGCTGCCAGAGGGTTAAACCCCGGCACAGGCAGGGGCCGAGGGGGAACAGTTATCCCGGTGGGCTGAGACTCCAGTGTTTGCAAACATGGGTGGGGGGAGCAGAGGGCTTTTTTATTTCCCCTCTCACAGGCAGCACCTCTCAGCATGGACTTCCCAGGGCTGGGCTCTTAAAGGCACAGGCATCCCACCGCCTAGACACTGCAGCTCCTCTCTGATGTAACCTACTGAGGTGCTGCAGTAGGAGACTCAATTCAGTGAAACTGGGCATTCCCTATACGCCCCCGAGCCAGGGGGCTATACACCCCCTTCCCCGATTTTCCCCAACACCCCCTCCCTCAGTGGTCAGGTAGTTACATGCAGCGCTGCCAATGTTGTCATTGGTTGCAAATTTGAATGGAAATTGAGATGTTAACACACACTTTAAAAGCAGATGCAACATATGAAAACTACTTGTACCTGAGAAAGTCAAATAGGTTTGGAAAGTCTGGACAAAGCCGGGTTTCCTCAACCAGCTGTTGTGTTTGCTGACAATGTCAGTGCATTGGCTTCGGCAGTGTTGGCCAACCTTAGAATTTCAAATGATGATTTGTAAGCGAGGTGTGAATGAGCTCCCCCTGACAGCCACTGATGACCAGGGTTGGGGGGAAGCTTTGGGACCAGACTGTATTTACATGAACTCACCTACTCTGCTGAGGTATCCAGCGGACAGAGCTGGGCTGCCTCTCCTCTAGGTGCCCGGAGGAGGGAAGGTGTGTGGGGCTCCAGCCTTGGACTCTTCCTTCCTCCTGCCAAGCCCTGACTATTAATCCGAGCGCTGGCACTCCTTTCTTCAAGCGCCATGTGGGCCAGAGAAACGTGTGGTAGGAAGCACAAGGGCCAAGCTTGTGAACATCAGATGCAGCAGCAAGAATCCCAACTATCAGGGTAGCAAGTTCTAGAGCCCTATCCCATTGTGGCCATCCCTGCCAAAGACCTGGCTCTCGGAGGTGTGAGTCACCCAGCAGGAGGGGAAAAATTCACTCTTACACAGCTGGAGACAGGGGAGTTGAGCTCTGGGGCATTACCACAAGCATGGGTGGGTGGCAAGTTTGTAGAAATTTTGGTGGTGCCCAGAACCCTCCCCCAAACTCCACCCCCACCTGCCTAAGGCTCTGGAAGGGGGCTTGGGGGGGATTAGGGTGCAGGATTCAGGCTTTAGGATGGAGTTTGGGTGCTGGGTGCAGGTTCCGGCAGGCTTGTAGGAAGGGGTGAGAGGTGCAGGCTCTGGGGATGGGAAGGAGTGTGTGGGAAGGGGTGCACCCTCTGGGAGGGAGCGTAGGGCTGAGGATGAGGGATTCGTGATGCAGGAGGGGGCTCAGGACTGGGGCAGAGTATCAGGGTTCAGAGGGAGCTCAGGGTTGGGGGTGTTGGAGAGGCTGAGAGCAGCCTGCACTAGGACTCTGGGGCAGCAGTTCTGCCCAGAATCCCTCTACTCCAGCAGCAGGAGCAGGCAGGGGACAGGCACATGCTGCTTTTTGTCAGGCAGGGATGCACCACAGCAGAGGGGAGGGGTGCCAGGCAGGGGCCAGGGGAAGAGACTCTACTCCAAATATTGCTGGAGCAGGGCCCCCAGCCCTGAATATTCCTGGAGCACGAGCACCACAAATGTATATAACCTGCCGCCTATGACCACAAGCCAACACAAGGTCCCACTGAGATTTGAACTCAGATTACAGGATTCAGAGTCCTGAGTGCTGCCCATTTCACCATGGGAGCAGCTTGTGCTGCCTTCTCTGCACATCGGTGACCCTCATGGGGCTGCATGTGTAAGGGGGCTCTTGGCCCTTTACTAAAACTTAGTGTGTGTGTGTGTGTGGGGGGGATTGGTTGGCTAGTTCCCAGCACCAATAGAAGGGGGAAGGATCAATGGGAAATCAGGACCCTGAGACTGACAGTCCCCAGGGACAATGGGGAGAGGCCAAAGCTCCAAGTTAGCTGCACTGACAGGCCAGACAGTGTAATGAGGGAGTCACCAGGCCAGGGGGTCCCATCCTCCATGTGAGCTGGAACTGCCTGGGTGAGAGTGGGGCGGAGCTAAGGAGAGAGCAGGAGCCCGAGAGGAGCCGGGGAGCAGAGCTGTGCAGGTGTAGTGCCAGAAACTGCTGCATGTAGGAATTTGCAACCTGTAGCAGTTACTGATACCTGAGGTTGTTCTTATTTGCTGACTTGTCCTAATTGGCTAAAACTTGACAGTGGTTTCTCTAGCAAAGGCCAGTCCCTGGCCCCTTGGTCCAGACATCCTCCTTCACATCAGGCTAGGGTGACCAGATGTCAAAGATGAAATATTGGGATGTGGGGGGCGGAGCAAAAAAAAAAAAGCCAGAGGGCCTCCCTGCTGCCAAGCGGAAGTGGCATAACCCCATCTCCAACCAATTCTTGGCTCCAACCTCTGCTACACCCCCAGCTCCCCCATCCTCTCACTCCTGGGCCCAGCCTGGGCTCCAAGCTCTGCAACCGAGCCATGATCCGGGCCCCTCCTGCAGCTCCCGGGCAAGGAGTGAACCATGCAGCTCCTGGCAGGAGCATGTCCGCCCCACTTGTGCCTCCACCGCCATCCCACCTGGGCCCTGCCTGCTCCGTGCTGCCCCCACCTCAATGCGCTGCCAGCAGGCTGCAGGGCTGGAGCAGCTTCTGCGCTGCGCTCCTGGCCATGGCCATGGCCAGTGTGCAGACCTGCGGGGGAGGGGCGCAGCCTTCGCTTTCCAGGTCTGCAAGGGGAATGTAAAGCGGCCGTTCCTGTGGGAGTAAGGCGCTGCCATCCCTCCCTAGCGCTGCCAGAGGACTGGGCAGCAGCAGTATTAGCAGGGGCAGGGCGCTTGATTGTTTCCCCGGCTCTGCGAGGGGACTGTAGAGCGGCCGTTCCTGGGCGCGTGGTGTGCTAGGTTCCTTCCTAGCTCTGCGACGGGAGTGGAGAGCGGCCGTTACTGTGGGGGTGGGGCACTGGGTTCCCTCCCCAGCTCTGCCGGAGGCCTGGGGAGCAGCACTTCCTGCGGGATTAGGGCACTGCCTTCTCTCCCTAGCTCTGTGAGACCACTGGGGAGCAGCCCTTCCTGCGGGATTAGGGCGCTGCCTTCTCTCCCTAGCTCTGCGAGACCACTGGGGAGCGCACGTTCCTCTGGGATTAGGGTGCTGCCTTCTCTCCCTAGCTCTGCGAGACAACTGGGGACCGGCCCCTCCTGCGGGGATGGGGCACTGGCTTCACTCCCCAGCTCTGCCAGGGGTCTGGGGAGCGGCTCTTCCTGCGGGATTAGGGCGCTGCCTTCTCTCCCTAGCTCTGCGAGACCACGGGAAAGCAGCCCTTCCTGCGGGATTAGGGCTCTGCCATCTCTCCCTAGCTCTTCGAGGCCAGTGGGGAGCGACCCTTCCTGCGGGATTAGGGCACTGCTTTCTTTCTCTAGCTCTGTGAGACCACTGGGGAGCAGTCGTTCCTGCGGGATTAGGATGCTGCCTTCTCTCCATAGCTCTGCGAGACCACTGGGGAGCACCCCTTCCTGCGGGATTAGGGCGCTACCTCTTCTCCCTTGCTCTGCGATACCACCGGGGAGCAGCTCTTCCTGCGGGATTAGGGCGCTGCCTTCTCTCCCTAGCTATGCGAGACCACTTGGGAGCGGCCCTTCCTGCGAGATTGGGGAGCTGCTTTCTCTTCCTAGCTCTGCGAGACCACTGGGAAGCGGCCATTCCTGCGGGATTAGGGTGCTGCCTTCTCTTCCGAGCTCTACGAGAAGACTGGGGAGTGGCCCTTCCTGCGGGATTAGGGCGCTTCCTTCTCTCCCTAGCTCTGCGAGACCACTGGGGAGCGGCCGTTCCTGCGGAATTAGGGCGCTGCCTTCTCTCCCTAGCTCTGCGAGACCACTGGGGAGCAGCTCTTCCTGCGGGATTAGGGCGCTGCCTTCTCTCCCTTGCTCTGTGAGACGACTGGGGAGCGAACCTGCCTGCGTGGGCGGGGTGCTGGCTTCTCTCCCCAGCTCTGCCAGGGGCCTGGGGATCAGCCCTTCCTGCGAGATTAGGGCGCTGCCTTCTCTCCCTAGCTCTGCAAGACCACTGGGAAGCAGCCCTTCCTGCGGGATTAGGGCGCTGCCTTCTCTCCGTAGCTCTGCGAGATAACTGAAGAGCGGCCCTTCCTGCGGGATTAGGGCGCTGCCTTCTCTCTGTAGCTCTGCGAGACCATTGAGGAGCGGCAGTTCCTGCGGGATTAGGGCGCTGCCTCCTATCCCTAGCTCTACGAGACCACTTGGGAGAAGCCATTCCTCCGGGATTAGGGCGCTGCCTACTCTCCCTAGCTCTGCGACATCACTGGGGAGCGGCCCTTCCTGCGTTATTAGGGCGCTTCCTCCTCTCCATAGCTCTGTGAGACCACTGGGGAGCGGCTCTTCCTGTGGGATTAGGGCGCTGCCTTCTCTCCGTAGCTCTGCGAGATCACTGGGGAGCGGCCCTTCCTGCGGGATTAGGGCGCTGCCTTCTCTCTGTAGCTCTGCGAGACCATTGAGGAGCGGCAGTTCCTGCGGGATTAGGGCGCTGCCTTCTCTCCCTACCTCTGCGAGACCACTGGGGAGCTGGCTTCCTGCGGGATTAGGGCGCTGCCTCCTCTCCCTAGCTCTGCGAGACCACTTGGGAGAAGCTATTCCTCCGGGATTAGGGCGCTGCCTACTCTCCCTAGCTCTGCGACATCACTGGGGAGCGGCCCTTCCTGCGTTATTAGGGCGCTTCCTCCTCTCCATAGCTCTGTGAGACCACTGGGGAGCGGCTCTTCCTGTGGGATTAGGGCGCTGCCTCCTCTCCCTAGCTCTGCAAGGTCCCTGGGGAGAAGCCCTTCCTGCGGGATTAGGGCGCTGCCTTCTCTCTCTAGCTCTGTGAGACCACTGGGGAGCAGCCCTTCCTGCGCTATTCGGGCGCTGCGTTCTCTCCCTAGCTCTGCGAGACCACTGGGGAGCGGCCCTTCCTGCTGGATTAGGGCGCTGCGTTCTCTCCCTAGCTCTGCGAGACCACTGGGGAGCGGCCCCTCCTGCGGGATACGGGTGCTACCTTCTCTACCTAGCTCTGCAAGACTACTGGGGAGCGGCCCGTCTTGCGGGATTAGGGCGCTGCCTTCTCTCCCTAGCTCTGCGAGACCACTGGGGAGCAGCCGTTATTGCGGGATTAGAGCGCTGCCTCCTCTCCCTAGCTCTGCGAGACCACTTGGGAGCGGCCCTTCCTGCGGGATTGGGGAGCTACCTTCTCTCCCTAGCTCTGCGAGACCACTGGGGAGCCGCCCTTCCTGCGGGATTAGGGCGCTACCTTCTCTCCCTTGCTCTGTGAGACCACTGGGGAGCGTACCTGCCTGCGTGGGCGGGGTGCTGGCTTCTCTCCCCAGCTCTGCCAGGGTCCTGGGGATCAGCCCTTCCTGCGTTATTAGGGCGCTGCCCTCTCTCCCTAGCTCTGCAAGACCACTGGGGAGCAGCCCTTCCTGCGGGATTAGGGCGCTGCCTCTTCTCCCTAGCTCTGCGAGACCACTGGGGAGCAGCCATCCCTGTGGGATTAGGGCGCTGCCTTCTCTCCCTAGCTCTGCGAGACCACTGAGGAGCGGCCATCCCTGCGGGATTAGGGTGCTGCCTTCTCTCCCTACCTCTGCGAGACCACTTGGGAGAAGCCATTCCTGCGGGATTAGGGCGCTGCCTACTCTCCCTAGCTCTGCGACATCACTGGGGAGCGGCCCTTCCTGCGTTATTATGGCGCTTCCTCCTCTCCATAGCTCTGTGAGACCACTGGGGAGCGGCCCTTCCTGTGGGTTTAGGGCGCTGCCTTCTCTCCCTACCTTGCAAGGTCCCTGGGGATAGGCACTTCCTGCGGGATTAGGGCGCTGCCTTCTCTCTCTAGCTCTGCGACTCCTCTGGGGAGCGGCCGTTCCTGCGGAATTAGGGCGCTGCCTTCTCTCCCTAGCTCTGTGAGACCACCGGGGAGCAGCCCTTCCTGCGGTATTCGGGCGCTGTCTTCTCTCCCTAGCTCTGCGAGACCACTGGGGAGTGGCCCTTCCTGCGGGATTAGGACGCTGCCTTCTCTCCCTAGCACTGCGAGACCACTGAGGATCGGCCCTTACTGCGGGATTAGGGTGCTGCCTTCTCTCCCTAGCTCTGCTAGACCACTGGGGAGCGGACCTTCCTGCGTGGGCGGGGTGCTGGCTTCCCTCCCCAGCTCGGCCAGGGGCTGGTGGAGCAGCACTTCCTGCGGGATTAGGGCGCTGCCTTCTATCCGTATCTCTGCGAAACAACTGGGGAGCAGACCTGCCTGCGGGATTAGGGCGCTGCCTCCTCTCCTTAGCTCTGCTAGACCACTGGGGAGCGGCCCTTCCTGCGGGATTAGAGTGCTGCCTTCTCTACCTAGCTCTGCGAGACCACTGGGGAGAGGCCGTTCCTGCGGGATTAGGGCGCTGCCTTCTCTCCCTAACTCTGTGAGACCACTGGGGAGCGGACCTTCCTGCGTGGGCGGGGTGCTGGCTTCCCTCTCCAGCTCTGCCAGGGCCTGGGGAGCAGCCTTTTCTGCGGGATTAGGGCGCTGCCTCCTCTCCCTAGCTCTGCTAGACCACTGGGGAGCAGTCCTTCCTGCGGGATTAGGGCGCTGCCTTCTATCCCTAGCTCTGCGAGACCACTGAGGAGCAGCCGTTCCTGCGGGATTAGGGAGCTGCCTTCTCTCCCTAGCTCTGCGAGACGACTGGGAAGCGGCTGTTCCTGCGGGATTAGGGAGCTGCCTTCTCTCCAGAGCTCTGCGAGACCACTGGGGAGCGGCCCTTCCTGCAGGATTAGGGAGCTGCCTTCTCTCCCGAGCTCTGCGAGACCACTGGGGAGCGGCCCTTCCTGCAGATTTAGGGCACTTCTTTCTCTCCCTAGCTCTGCGAGACCACTGGGGAGCGGCCCTTCCTGCGGGATTAGGGCGCTACATGATCTCCCTAGCTCTGCGAGACCACTGGGGAGCAGCCTTTCCTGCGGGAATAGGGAGCTGCCTCCTCTCCCTACCTCTGCGAGACCACTGGGGAGCGACCCTTCCTGCGGGATTAGAGCGCTGCCTCCTCTCCCTAGCTCTGCGACATCACCGGGGAATGGCCCTTCCTGCTTTAGTAGAGCGCTGCCTTCTCTCCATAGCTCTGAGAGACCACTGGGGAACGGAACTTCCTGAGGGGGCGGGACGCTGGCTTCCCTCCCCATCTCTGCCAAGGGCATGTTGTGCAGCCTTTCCTACGGGATTAGAACGCTGCCTTCTCTCTCTAGCTCTGCGAGACCACTGGGGAGCAGCCCTTCCTGCGGGATTAGGGTGCAGCCTTCTCCTCCTAGCTCTGCGAGACCACTGGGGAGCGGCCCTTCCCGCGTCCCGCCCCCCACTCGAACCGCCACTCCTCAGTCCCCATCGAAACCTAGGGAGTGAAGCTAGCGCCCCTCCACCGCTAGAACCGCCACTCCCTGCTCTCCTCCCGGAGCTGGGGAGGGAAACCAGCGCCCCGTCCCCGCAGGAAGGGCCGCTCCCCAGTCTTCTCGCAGAGCTAGGGAGAGAAGGCAGATCCCTAATACCGCAGGACGGGCCGCTCCCCAGTGGTTTCGCAGAGCTAGGGAGGGAAGAATTCACCCTAATCCCGCAGGAAGGGCTACTCCCAAGTGGTCTCGCAGAGCTAGGGAAAGAAGGCAGTGCCATAATCCTGCAGGAACGGTCGCTCCCCAGTGGTCTCGCAGAGCTAGGAAGAGAAAGCGGCACCCATATTCTGCATTAAAGGCTGCTCCTCAGTGGTCTCACAGAGCGAGGGAGAGAAGGCAGCGCCCTGATTCCGCAGGAAAGGTCGCTCCCCAGTGGTCCCGCAGAGCTAGGGAGAGAAGGCAGCGATCTAATCCTGCAGGAAGGCACGCTCCCCAGTGGTCTCGCAGAGCTAGGGAGAGAAGGCAGCACCCTAATCCCGCAGGAAGGGCTGCTCCCCAGTGGTCTCGCAGAGCTAGGGAGAGGAGGCAGCGCCCTAATCCCACAGGAAGGGCTGCTCCCAAGTGGTCTCGCAGAGCTAGGGAGAGAAGGCAGCACCCTAATCCCGCAGGAAGGGCCGCTCCTCAGTGGTCTAGCAGAGCTAGGGAGAGAAAGCAGCACCCTTATTCCGCAGGAAAGCATGCTCCCCAGTGGTCTCGCAGAGCTAGGGAGAGAAGGTAGCGCCCTAATCCCGCAGGAAAGGCTGCTCCCCAGTGGTCTCGCAGAGCTAGGGAGAGTAGGCAGCGCCCTAATCTCGCAGGAAGGGCTCCTCCCCAGTGGTCTCGCAGAGCTAGGGAGAGAAGGCAGCACCCTAATCCCACAGGAAGGGCTGCTCCCCAGTGGTCTCGCTGAGATAGGGAGAGAAGGCTGTGCCCTTACCCCGCAGGAACGGCCGCTCTCCAGTGGTCTCGTAGAGCTAGGTAGAGGTGGCAGCGCCCTAATCCCAGTGGAAGGTCTGCTCCCCAGTAGTCTCACAGAGCTAGGGAGAGAAGGCAGCACCCTAATCCCGGAGGAAGGGCTTCTCCCCAGTGGTCTCGCAGAGCTAGGAAGAGGAGGCAGCGTCCTAATCCCACAGAAAGGGCTGCCCCCCAGTGGTCTCGAAGAGCTAAGGAGAGAAGGCAGCGCCCTAATCCCGCAGGAACGGCCGTTCCCCAGTGGACTCGCAGAGCTAGGGAGAGGAGGCAGTGCTCTAATTCCGCAGGACGGGCTGCTCCCCAGTGGTCTCGCAGAGCTACGGAGAGAAGGCAGTGCTCTAATCCCGCAGGAACGGCTGCTCCCCAGTGGTCTTGCAGAGCTACGGAGAGGTGGTAGCGCCCTAATCCCACAGGGAGGGCTGCTCCCCAGTGGTCTCGCAGAGCTAGAGAGAGAAGACAGCGCACTAATCCAGCAGGAACGGCCACTCCCCAGTGATCTCGAAGAGCTAGGTAGAGGAGGCAGCGCCCTAATCCCTCATGGAGGGCTGCTCCCCAGTGGTCTCGCAGAGCTAGGGAGAGAAGGCAGCACCCTAATCCCACAGTAAGGGCTGCTCCCCAATGGTCTCGCAGAGATAGGGAGAGAAGGTAGTGCCCTAATCCCGCAGGAACGGCTGCTCTCCAGTGGTCTCGCAGACCTAGGGAGAGAAGGCATCACCATAATCCCGCAGGAAGGGCTACTCCCCAGTGGTCTCGCAGAACTAGGGAGAGAAGAAAGCAAGCTAATCCCGCATGAACGGCCGCTCCCCAGTGGTCTCGCAGAGCTAGGGAGAAAAGGTAGCGCCCTAATCCCGCAGGAACGGCCTCTCCCCAGTTGTCTCGCAGAGCTAGAGAGAGAAGGTAGTGCCCTAATCCTGCAGGGAGGGCTGCTCCCCAGTAGTCTAGCAGAGCTAGGGAGAGAAGGTAGCGCCATAATCCCGCAAGAAGGGCTGGTCCCCAGGACCCTGGCAGAGCTGGGGAGGAAAGCCAGCACCCCGGCCACGCAGGAAAGTCCACGCCCCAGTGGTCTCACAAAGCTAGGGAGAGAAGGCAGCGTCCTAATCCCGCAGGAAGAGCTGCCTCCCAGTGGTCTCGCAGAGCTAGGGAGAGAATTTAACGCCCTAATCCCGCAGGAACGTCCGCTCTCCAGTGATCTCGCAGAGCTACGGAGAGTAGGCAGCGACCTAATCCCGCAGGAAGGGCTGCAACCCAGTGGTCTCGAAGAGCTAGGGCGAGAAGGCTGCGCCCTAATCCTGCAGGGAGGGCTTCTCCCTAGTGGTCTCGAAGCGCTAGGGATAGGAGGCAGCGCCCTAATCCCGCATGACGGGCCGCTCCCCAGTGGTCTCACAGAGCTACGGAGAGAAAGCAGCGTCTTAATCCAGCAGGAAGGGCTCCTCCCCAGTGGTCTCGCAGAGCTAGAGAGAGAAGGCAGCGTCCTAATCCCGCTGGAAGGGCTGCTTCCTAGTAGTCTCGCAGAGCTACAGAGAGTAGGCAGCGCCCAAATCCCTCAGGAAGGGTCGCTCCCCAGTTGTCTCGCAGATCTAGGGAGAGAAGGCAGCATCCTAATCCCTCAGGAACGGTCGCTCCCCAGTGGTCTCGCAGAGCTAGGGAGAGAAGAAGTGCCCTAATCCCGCATGAAGGGCCGCTTCCCAATAGTCTCGCAGAGATAGTGAGAGAAGGCAGTGCCCTAATCCCGCATGAAGGGCCGCTCCCCAGTGGTCTCGAAGAGCTAGGGAGAGAAGGCATCGCCCTAATCCCGCAGGAACGGCCGCTCGCCAGTGGTCTCGCAGAGCTCGGGAGAAGAGGTAGCGCCCTAATCCTGTAGGGAGGGCTGCTCCTCAGTGGTCTCGCAGAGCTAGGGAGACGAAAGCGCCCTAATCCCGCAGGAAGGGCTGCTCCCCAGGCCCCTTGCAGAGCTGGGAAGGGAAGCCAGCACCCAGCCCACGCAGGAAGGTCCGCTCCCCAGTCGTCTCGATGAGCTAGGGAGAGAAGGCAGCGCCCTAATCCCGCAGGAAGAGCTGCTCCCCAGTGGGCTCGTCGAGCTAGGGAGAGAAGGCAGTGTCCTAATCCCGCAGGAAGGGCTGCTCCCCATTTCCCAGGCAGAGCTGGGGATTGAAGCCAGCGCCCCCCCCCCGCAGGAAGGGCCGCCCCCCAGTGGTCTAACAGAGCTATGGAGAGGAGGCAGCGCCCTAATCCCGCAGGAAAGGCTGCTCCCCAGTGGTCTCGCAGAGCTAGGGAGAGAAGGCTGCACCCTAATCCCGCAGGAAGTGCTGCTCCCCAGTGGTATCGCAGAACTAGGGAAAGGAGGCAGCATCCTAATCCCAGAGGAAGGGCTGCTCCAAAGTGGTCTTGCACAGCTAGGGATAGGAGGCAGCGTCCTAATCCCACAGCAAGGGCTGCTCCCCAGTGGACTCGCAGAGCTAGGGAGAGGAGGCAGTGCTCTAATCCCGCAGGACGGGCCGCTCCCAAGTGGTCTTGCAGAGCTACGGAGAGAAGGCAGCGCTCTAATCCCGCAGGAAGGGCTGCTCCCCAGTGGTCTCGCAGAGACAGGGGGAGAGGGCGGCGCCCTAATCCCGAACGAAGGGCCGCTCCCCATTGGTCTCACAGAGCTAGGGAGAGAAGGCGGCGCCCTAATCGAGCAGCAAAGTCCGCTCCCCCGTGGTCTCGCAGAGCTAGGGAGAGAAGGCAGCACAATAATCCCGCAGGAAGGGCTGCTCCCCAGTGGTCTCGCAGAGCTAGGGAGAGAAGGCAGCAGCCTAATCCCGCAGGAAGGACCGATCCCCAGTGGTCTTGCAGAGCTAGGGAGAGACGGCGGCGCCCTAATGTCGCAGGAAGGCCCGCTCCCCAGTGGTCTCACAGAGTTAGGGAGAGAAGGCAGCGCCCTAATCCCGCAGGAAGAGCTGCTGCCCATTTCCCAGGCAGAGATGGGGATTGAAGCCAGCGCCAAGCCCCCGCAGGAAGGGCCGACCCCCAGTGCTCTAACAGAGCTATGGATTGGAGGCAGCGCCCTAATTCCACAGGAAGGGCCGCTCCCCAGTGGTTTCGCAGAGCTAGGGAGAGAAGGCAGCGCCCTAATCCTGCTGGAACAGCCGCTTCCCAGTAGTTTAGCAGAGGTAGGGAGAGAAGGGAGCGCCCAAATCCCGCAGGAACGGCCACTCTCGAGTCGTCTCGCTGAGCTAGAGAGAGTAGGCAGCGCCCAAATCCCGCAGGAAGGCTCGCTCCCCAGTTGTCTCGCAGATCTATGGAGAGAAGGCAGGATCCTAATCCCGCTGGAAGGGCTGCTCCCCAGTGGTCTCGCAGAACTAGGGAAAGGAGGCAGCACCCTAATCCCGGAGGAAAGGGTGCTCCCCAGTGGTCTCGCAGAGCTAGGGAGATGAGGCTGCGTCCTAATCCCACAGGAAGGGCTGTTCCCCAGTGGACTCGAAGAGCTAGGGAGAGAAGGCAGCTCCCTAATCCCGCAGGAACGGCCACTCCTCAGTGGTCTCGCAGAGCTAGGGAGAGAAGGCAGCGCACTAATCAAGCAGCAAAGGCCGCTCCCCCGTGGTCTCGCAGAGCTAGGGAGAGTAGTTAGCGCCCTAATCCCAATGGAAGGACCGATCCCCAGTGGTCTCGCAGAGCTTGGGAGAGGAGGCAGCGCCCTAATCCCGCAGGAACGGCCGCTCCCAAGTGGTCTCGCAGAGCTAGGGAGAGGACGCAGCGCCCTAATCCGTCAGGAAACACTGCTTTCCAGTGGTCTCGTAGAGCTAATGAGTGGAGGTAGCGCCCTAATCCCGCAGGAAGGGCTGCTCCCCAGTGGTCTCACAGAGCTAGGAAGAGAAGGCAGCACCCTAATCCCGCAGGAAGGGCTGCTCCCCAGTGGTCTCGAAGAGCTAGGGAGAGGAGGCAGCGCCCTAATCCCACAGGGGGGGCTGCTCCCAAGTGGTCTCGCAGAGCTAGGGAGGCAAGGCAGCGCCCTAATCCCACAAGACAGGCCGCTCCCCAGTGGTCTCGCAGAACTAGTGAGAGAAGGCAGCGCTCTAATCTTGCAGGGAGGGCTGCTCCCCAGTAGTCTCGCAGAGCTAGGGATAGGAGGCAGCGCCCTAATCCCGCATGGTGGGCTGCTCCCCAGTGGTCTCGCAGAGCTAGGGAGAGAAGGCAGCACCCTAATCCCACAGGAAGGGCCGATCCCCAGTGGTCTCGCAGAGCTAGGGAGAGAAGGCAGAGCCCTAATCCTGCAGGAACGGCCGCTTCCCAGTGGTCACACAGAGCTAGGGAGAGAAGGCAGCGCCCTAATCCCACAGGAACGGCCGCTCTCCAGTGGTCTCGCAGAGCTAGAGAGAATATGCAGTGCCCAAATCCAGCAGGAAAGGTTGCTAGCCAGTTGTCTCGCAGATCTAGGGAGAGAAGGCAGCGTCCTAATCCCGCAGGAAGGGCTGCTCCCCAGTGGTCTCACAGAGCTAGCTAGAGAAGGCAGCGCCCTTATCCCGCAGGAACGACCGCTCTGCAGTGGTCTCGCAGAGCTAGAGAGAGAAGGCAGCGTCCTAATCCCGCAGGAAGGGCTGCTCCCCAGTGGTCTCGCAGAGGTAGAGAGAGTAGGCCGCGCCCAAATCCCGCAGGAAGAGTCGCTCCCCAGTTGTCTCGCAGATCTTGAGAGAGAAGGCAGCGTCCTAATCCCGCATGAAGGACCGCTCTCCAGTAGTCTCGCAGAGCTACGGAGAGAAGGCAGCGTCCTAATCCCACAGGAAGGACTGCTCCCTAGTGGTCTCGCAGAGCTAGCTAGAGAAGGCAGCGCACTAATCTCGCCGGAAGGCCCGCTCCCCAGTGGTCTCGCAGAGCTAGGGAGAGAAGGCAGCACCCTTATCCCGCAGGAAGGGCTGCTCCCCAGTGGTCTCTCAGAACTAGGGAGAGAAGGCAGCGCCCTAATCCCGAAGGAAGGGACGCTCCCTTGTGGTCTCGCAGAGCTAGTTAGAGAAGGCAGCAGAGTAATCCCGCAGGAAGGACCGATCCCCAGTGGTCTCGCAGAGCTAGGTAGAGACGGTGGCGCCCTAATCTCGCAAGAAGGCCCGCTCCCCAGTGGTCTCGCAGAGCTAGGTAGAGAGGGCAGCGCCCTTATCCCGCAGGAAGGGCAGCTCCTCAGTGGTGTTGCAGAGTTAGGGAGAGAAGGCAGCGCCCTAATCCCGCAGGAAAGGCTGCTCCCCAGTGGTCTCGCAGAGCTAGGGAGAGGAGGCAGTGCCCTAATCCCGCAGGAAGGGTTGCTCCCCAGTGGTGTCGCAGAGCTAGGGAGAGATGGCAGCACCCTAATCCCGCATGGAGGGCTGCTCCCCAGTGGTCTCGCAGAGCTAGGGAAAGAAGGCAGCACCCTAATCGCACAGGAAGGGCTGCTCCCCAGTGGTCTCGCAGAGGTAGGGAGAGAAGGCAGTGCCCTAATCCCGCAGAAACGGCTGCTCTCCAGTGATCTCGCAGAACTAGGGAAAGGAGGCAGCACCCTAATCCTGCCGGAAGGGCTGCTCCCCAGTGGTCTCGCAGAGCTAGGGAGAGAAGGCAGCGCTCTAATCCCGCAGGAAGGGCTGCTCCCCAGTGGTCTCGCAGAGACAGGGGGAGAGGGCGGCGCCCTAATCCCGAACGAAGGGCCGCTCCCCATTGGTCTCACAGAGCTAGGGAGAGAAGGCGGCGCCCTAATCCCGCAGCAAAGGCCGCTCCCCCGTGGTCTCGCAGAGCTAGGGAGAGAAGGCAGCACAATAATCCCGCAGGAAGGGCTGCTCCCCAGTGGTCTCGCAGAGCTAGGGAGAGAAGGCAGCAGCCTAATCCCGCAGGAAGGACCGATCCCCAGTGGTCTCGCAGAGCTAGGGAGAGACGGCGGCGCCCTAATGTCGCAGGAAGGCCCGCTCCCCAGTGGTCTCGCAGAGCTAGGGAGAGAAGGCAGCGCCCTAATCCCGCAGGAAGAGCTGCTCCCCATTTCCCAGGCAGAGATGGGGATTGAAGCCAGCGCCCCGCCCCGCAGGAAGGGCCGCCCCCCAGTGCTCTAACAGAGCTATGGATTGGAGGCAGCACCCTAATTCCACAGGAAGGGCCGCTCCCCAGTGGTTTCGCAGAGCTAGAGAGAGTAGGCAGTGCCCAAATCCCGCAGGAAGGCTCGCTCCCCAGTTGTCTCGCAGATCTATGGAGAGAAGGCAGGATCCTAATCCCGCAGGAAGGCTCGCTCCCCAGTTGTCTCGCAGATCTATGGAGAGAAGGCAGGATCCTAATCCCGCTGGAAGGGCTGCTCCCCAGTGGTCTCGCAGAACTAGGGAAAGGAGGCAGCACCCTAATCCCGGAGGAAAGGCTGCTCCCCAGTGGTCTAGCAGAGCTAGGGAGATGAGGCTGCGTCCTAATCCCACAGTAAGGGCTGCTCCCCACTGGACTCGAAGAGCTAGGGAGAGAAGGCAGCTCCCTAATCCCGCAGGAACGGCCACTCCTCAGTGGTCTCGCAGAGCTAGGGAGAGGAGGTAGCGCTCTAATCCCGAAGGACGGGCCGCTCCCCAGTGGTCTCGCAGACCTACGGAGAGAAGGCAGCGCACTAATCAAGCAGCAAAGGCCGCTCCCCCGTGGTCTCGCAGAGCTAGGGAGAGTAGTCAGCGCCCTAATCCCAATGGAAGGACCGATCCCCAGTTGTCTCGCAGAGCTAGGGAGAGGAGGCAGCGCCCTAATCCCGCAGGAATGGAAGCTCCCAAGTGGTCTCGCAGAGCTAGGGAGAGGACGCAGCGCCCTAATCCGTCAGGAAACACTGCTTTCCAGTGGTCTCGTAGAGCTAATGAGTGGAGGTAGCGCCCTAATCCCGCAGGAAGGGCTGCTCCCCAGTGGTCTCGCAGAGCTAGGAAGAGAAGGCAGCACCCTAATCCCGCAGGAAGGGCTGCTCCCCAGTGGTCTCGAAGAGCTAGGGAGAGGAGGCAGCGCCCTAATCCCACAGGGGGGGCTGCTCCCAAGTGGTCTCGCAGAGCTAGGGAGGCAAGCCAGCGCCCTAATCCCGCAAGACAGGCCGCTCCCCAGTGGTCTCGCAGAACTAGTGAGAGAAGGCAGCGCCCTAATCTTACAGGGAGGGCTGCTCCCCAGTAGTCTCGCAGAGCTAGGGATAGGAGGCAGCACCCTAATCCCGCATGGTGGGCTGCTCCCCAGTGGTCTCGCAGAGCTAGGGAGAGAAGGCAGGACCCTAATCGCATAGGATGGGCTGCTCCCCAGTTGTCTCACAGAGATAGGGAGAGAAGGCAGTGCCCTAATCCCGCAGGAACAGCTGCTCTCCAGTGGTCTCGTAGAGCTCGGGAGAGGAGGCAGCGCCCTAATCCCACAGGAAGGGCTGCTCCCCAGTGGTCTCACAGAGCTAGGGAGAGAAGGCAGCACCCTAATCCCGCAGGAAGAGCTGCTCCCCAGTAGTCACGCAGAACTAGGGAAAGGAGGCAGTACCCTAATCCCACAGGAAGGGCCGCTCCCCAGTGGTCTCGCAGAGCTAGCTAGAGAAGGCAGCGCCCTTATCCCGCAGGAACGACCGCTCTCCAGTGGTCTCGCAGATCTGGGGAGGGAAGGCAGCGTCCTAATCCCGCAGGAAGGGCTGCTCCCCAGTGGTCTCGCAGAGGTAGAGAGAGTAGGCCGCGCCCAAATCCCGCAGGAAGAGTTGCTCCCCAGTTGTCTCGCAGATCTTGGGAGAGAAGGCAGCGTCCTAATCCCGCTTGAAGGACCGCTCTCCAGTAGTCTCGCAGAGCTACGGAGAGAAGGCAGCGTCCTAATCCCACAGAAAAGACTGCTCCCCAGTGGTCTCGCAGAGCTAGGGAGAGAAGGCGGCACCCTAATCCCACAGGAAGGGCCGATCCCCAGTTGTCTCGCAGAGCTAGGGAGAGAAGGCAGCACCCTTATCCCGCAGGAAGGGCTGCTCCCCAGTGGTCTCGCAGAACTAGGGAGAGAAGGCAGCGCCCTAATCCCGAAGGAAGGGACGCTCTCTTGTGGTCTCGCAGAGCTAGTTAGAGAAGGCAGCAGAGTAATCCCACAGGAAGGCCCGATCCCCAGTGTTCTCGCAGAGCTAGGTAGAGAGGGCAGCGCCCTTATCCCGCAGGAAGGGCAGCTCCTCAGTGGTGTTGCAGAGTTAGGGAGAGAAGGCAGCGCCCTAATCCCGCAGGAAGGGTTGCTCCCCAGTGGTGTCGCAGAGCTAGGGAGAGATGGCAGCACCCTAATCCCGCATGGAGGGCTGCTCCCCAGTAGTCTCGCAGAGCTAGGGAGATAAGGCAGCGCCCTAATCGCACAGGAAGGGCTGCTCCCCAGTGGTCTCGCAGAGATAGGGAGAGAAGGCAGTGCCCTAATTCCGCAGGAAGGGCTTCTCTCCAGTGATCTCGCAGAACTAGGGAAAGGAGGCAGCACCCTAGTCCCACAGGAAGGGCCGCTCGCCAGTGATCTCGCAGAACTAGGGAAAGGAGGCAGCACCCTAATCCTGCCGGAAGGGCTGCTCCACAGAGGTCTCGCAGAGCTAGGGAGAGAAGGCAGCACCCTAATTCCGCAGGAAGGGCTTCTCTCCAGTGATCTCGCAGAACTAGGGAAAGGAGGCAGCACCCTAGTCCCACAGGAAGGGCCGCTCGCCAGTGGTCTCGCAGAGCTAGGGAAAGAAGGCAGCGCCCTAATCCCGCAGGAAGGGCTGCTCCCCAGTGGTCTTGCAGAGCTAGGGAGAGAAGACAGAGCCCTAATTCCCACAGGAACGGCCGCTCTCCAATCGTCTCGCAGAGCTACAGAGAGTAGGCAGCGCCCAAATATCGCAGGAAGGGTCGCTCCCCAGTTGTCTCGCAGACCTAGGTAGAGAAGGCAGCGTCCTAATCCCGCAGGAAGGGCTGTTCCCCAGTGGTCTCGCAGAGCTAGCTAGAGAAGGCAGCGCCCTAATCCCGCAGGAACGGCCGCTCTCCAGTGGTCTCGCAGAGCTAGAGAGAGTAGGCAGTGCCGAAATCCTGCAGGAAGGGTCGCTCCCCAGTTGTCTCGCAGAGCTAGAGAGAGAAGGCAGCATCCTAATCCCGCAGGAAGGGCTGCTCCCCAGTGGTCTCGCAGAGCTAGAAAGAGTAGGCAGCGCCCAAATCCCGCAGGAAGGGTCGCTCCCCAGTTGTCTCGCAGATCTAGGGAGAGAAGGCAGTGTCCTAATCCTGCATGAAGGGGCGCTCCCCAGTAGTCTCCAAGAGCTAGGGAGAGAAGGCAGCGTCCTAATCCCACAGGAAGGGCTGCTCCCAGTGGTCTCGCAGAGCTAGCTAGAGAAGGCAGCGCCCTAATCCCACAGGAAGGGCCGCTCCCCACTAGTCTCACAGAGCTAGGGAGAGAAGAAAGCACCCTAATCCCGCAGGAATGGCCGCTCCCAAGTGGTCTCGCAGACTTAGTGAGAGAAGGCAGCACCCTAGTCCCACAGGAACGTCCGCTCCCCAGTGGTCTCGCAGTGCTAGGTTGAGAAGGTAGCGCCCTAATCCTGCAGGAAGGGCTGCTCCCCAGTGGTCTCCAGAGCTAGGGAGAGAAGGCAGCGCAATAATCCCGCATGAAGGGCTGCTCCCCAGACCCCTGGTAGAGCTGAGGAGGTAAGCCATCACTCCGCCCACGCTGGAATGTCCGCTTCCCAGTGGTCTCACAGAGCTAGGGAGAGAAGACAGAGCCGTAATCCCGCAGGAACGGCCGCTCTCCAGTCGTCTGGCAGAGCTAGAGAGAGCAGGCAGCGCCCAAATCCCGCAGGAAGGGTCGCTCCCCAGTTGTCTCGCAGAGCTAGGTAGCGAAGGCAGGGTCCTATTCCCTCAGGAAGGGCTACTCCCCAGTGGTCTCGCAGAGCTTGGGAGAGAAGGCAGTGCCCTAATCCCGCAGGAACGGCCTCTCCCCAGTATTCTCGCAGAGCTAGGGAGAGAATGCAGCGTCCTAATCCCACAGGAAGGGCTGCTCTCCAGTAGTCTCGCAGAGCTAGCTAGAGAAGGTAGCGCCCTAATCCCGCAGGAAAAGCCGCTCCCCAGTGGTCTCGCAGAGCCAGTGAGCGAACGCAGCGCCTTAATCCCGCAGTAACGTCCGCTCCCTAGTGGTCTCGCAGATATAGCTAGAGAAGGCAGCGCCCAAATCCTGCAGGAAGGGTCGCTCCCCAGTTGTCTCGCAGATCTAGGGAGAGAAGGCAGCGCCCTAATCCCGCAGGAAGGGCTGCTCCCCAGTGGTCTCGCAGAGCTAGGGAGAGAAGGCAGCACCCTAATTCCGCATGAAGGGCAGCACTCCAGTGGTGTTGCTGAACTAGGGAAAGGAGGCAGCACCCTAATCCCACAGGAAGGGTCGATCCCCAATTGTCTCGCAGACCTTGGTAGAGAAGGCAGCGCCCAAATCTCGCAGGAAGGGTCGCTCCCCAGTTGTCTCGCGGATCTAGGGAGAGAAGGCAGCGTCCTAATCCAGCATGAAGGGCCGCTCCCCAGTAGTCTCGCAGAGCTAGGGAGAGAAAGCAGCGTCCTAATCCCACAGGAAGGGCCACTCGCCAGCGGTCTCGCAGAGCTAGCAAGACAAGACAGCTCCCTAATCCCTCATGAACGGCCGCTCCCCAGTGGTCTCGCAGAACTCGGGAATGGAGGCAGCACCCTAATCCCACAGGAAGGGCTCCTCCCCAGTGGTCTCACAGAGCTAGGGAGAGGAGGCAGCGCCCTAATTTCGCATGACGGGCCACTCCCTAGTGGTCTCGTAGAGCTACGGAGAGAAGGCAGAGCCCTAATCCCGCAGGAAGGGCTGCTCCCCAGTGGTCTCGCAGTGCTAGGGAGAAAAGGCAGCGCCCTAATCCCGAAGGAAGGACTTCTCCCCAGGCCCCTGTCAGAGCTGGGTAGGGAAACCTGCTCCCCGCCCACGGAGGAAGGTCCGCTCCCCAGTAGTCTCACAGAGTTAGGGAGAGAAGGCAGCGTCCTAATCCCGCAGGAAGAGATGCCCCCAAGTGGTCTCGCAGAGCTAGGGAGAGAAGGTCACGCCCTAATCCCGCAGGAACGGTCGTTCCTCAGTGGTCTCGCAAAGCTAGGGAAAGAAGGCAGCGCCCTAATCCTGCAGGAAGGGCCGCTCCCCAGTCGTCTCGCAGAGCTAGGGAGAAAAGGCAGCGCCCAAATCCCGCAGGAAGGATCGCTCCCCAGTTGTGTCGCAGATCTAGGGACAGAAGGCAGCGTCCTAATCCCGCAGGAAGGGCTGCTCCCCACTGGTCTCGCAGAGCTAGCTAGAGAAGCCAGCGCCCTAATCCCGCAGGAAGAGTTGCTCCCCAGTGGTCTCGCAGAGCTAGCTAGACAAGGCAGCGCCCTAATCCCTCAGTAACGGCCGCTCCCCAGTGGTCTCGCAGAGCTAGGGAGAGAAGAAAGCACCCTAATCCCGCATGAAGGGCCGCTCCCCAGTAGTCTCGCAGAGCTAGGGAGAGAAGGCAGCGTCCTAATCCCGCATGAAGGGCCGCTCCCCAGTAGTCTCGCAGACCTAGGGAGTGAAGTCAGCGTCCTAATCCCACAGGAAGGGCTGCTCCCCAGTGGTCTCGCAGAGCTAGGGGGAGGAGGTAGCGCCCTAATCCCGCAGGAAGGGCTGCTCTCCAGTGGTCTCGCAGAGCTAGGGAGAGAAGGCAGCACCCTAATCCTGCAGGAAGGGCCGCTCACCAGTGATCTCGCAGAGCTAGGGAGAGAAGGCAACACCCTAATCCCGCAGGAACGGCCGCTCCCCAGTGGTTTCGAAGAGCTAGGGGGAGAAGGCAGCGCCTTAATCCCACAGGAATGGCTGCACCCCAGTGGTCTCGCACAGCTAGGGAGAGAAGGCAGTGCCCTAATCCCGCAGGAAAGGACGCTCCCCAGTGGTCTCACAGAGCCAGGGAGAGAAGGCAGCACCCTAATCCCGCAGGAAAGTCTGCTCCCCAGTTGTCTCGCAGAGCTAGGGAGAGAAGGCAGCACCCTTATCCCGCAGGAAATTCTGCTCCTCAGTGGTATCGCAGAGCTAGGGAGATAGGCTGCACCCTAATCCCGCAGGAAAGGCTACTCCCCGGTGGTCTCGCAGAGCTAGGGATAAGAGACAGCGTCGTAATAACGAATTAAGAGCTGCTCCCCAGTGGTCTCGCAGAGCTAGGGATAAGAGACAGCGCCCTAATCCCGCAGGAAGGGCCGCTCCACAGTGGTCTCGCAGAGCTAGGGAGAGAAGAAAGCGCCCTAATCCCGCATGAAGGGCTGCCTCGCAGTGGTCTCGAAGAGCTAAGGAGAGGAGGCAGCGCCCTAAACACGCAGAAAGCGCCGCTCCTCAGTAGTCTCGCAGAGCCAGGGAGAGAAGGCAGCGCTCTTATCCCGCAGGAAAGGCTGCTCTCCAGTTGTCTCGCAGAGCAAGGGAGAGAAGGCAGCACCCTAATCCCGCAGGAAATTCTGCTCCTCAGTGGTATCGCAGAGCTAGGGAGATAGGCTTCACCCTAATCCCGCAGAAAAGGCTTCTCCCCAGTGGTCTCGCAGAGCTAGGAATAAGAGACAGCGCCATAATTACGCATTAAGGGCTGCTCCCCAGTGGTCTCGCAGAGCTAGGGAGAGAAGACAGCTCCCTAATCCTGCAGGAACGGCGGCTCCCAAGTGGTCTCGTAGAGATAGGGAATGGATTTAGCACCCTAATCCCGAAGGGAGGGCTGCTGCACAGTGGTCTCACAGAGCTAGGGAGAGAAGGCAGCGCCCTAATCCCGCAGGAAGGACCGCTCCCCAGTGGTCTCACAGATCTAGGGAGAGAAGGCAGCATCCTAATCCCGCAGGAAGTGCTGCTCCCCAGTGGTCTCGCAGAGCTAGCTAGAGAAGGCAGCGCCCTAATCCCACAGGAAGGGCGGCTCCCCAGTAGTCTCGCAGAGCTAGGGAGAGAAGAAAGCACCCTAATCCCGCAGGAATGGCCGCTCCCCAGTGGTCTCGCAGAGATAGGGAGAGAAGGCAGTGCCCTAATCCCGCAGGAAGGGCTGCTCCCCAGACCCCTGGCAGAGCTGGGGATGGAAGCCAGAGCCCCACGCTCGCATTAAGGGCCGATCCCCAGTGGTCTCGCAGAACTAGGGAGAGAAGGCAGCACCCTAATCCCACAGGAGGGGCTGCTCCCCAGTTGTATCGCAGAGGTAGGGAGAGAAGGCATCGCCCTAATCCCGCAGGAAGGGCTGCCTCGCAGTGGTCTCGAAGAGCTAAGGAGAGGAGGCAGCGCACTAATGACGCAGAAAGCGCAGCTCCTCTGTGGTCTCGCAGAGCCAGGGAGAGAAGGCAACGCTGTAATCCCGCAGGAACGGTCGCTCCCCAGTGGTTTCGAAGAGCTAGGGAGAGAAGGCAGCGCCCTAATCCCGGAGGAAGGGCCGCTCTCCTGTGGTCTCGCAGAGCTAGGGAGAGAAGACGGCGCACTAACCCCGCAGGAAGGGCTGCTCCCCAGTGGTCTCGCAGAGCTAGGGAGAGAAGGCGGCGCCCTAATCCCGAAGGAAGGGCCTATCCCCAGTGGTCTCGCAGAGCTAGGGAGAGAAGGCAGCACCCTAATCCCACAGGAAGGGCTGCCTTGCAGTGGTCTCGCAGAGCTAGGGAGAGGAGGCAGTGCCCTAATCCCGCAGAAAGCGCCGCTTCCCAGTGGTCAAGCAGAGCTATGGAGAGAATGCAGCACCCTAATCCCGCAGGAAGGGCCGCTCCCCAGTGGTCACGCAGAGCTAGGAAGAGAAGGCAGCGCCCTAATCCCGCAGGAAGGGCCGCTCCCCAGTGGTCTCGCAGAGCTAGGGAGAGAAGGCAGCGCCCTAATCCCGCAGGAAGGGCCGCTCCCCAGTGGTCTCGCAGAGCTAGGGAGAGAAGGCAGCGCCCTAATCCCGCAGGAAGGGCTGCTCCCCAGTGGTCTCGCAGAGCTAGGGAGAGAAGGCAGCGCCCTAATCCCGCAGGAAGGGCTGCTCCCCAGTGGTCTCGCAGAGCTAGGGAGAGAAGGCAGCGCCCTAATCCCGCAGGAAGGGCTGCTCCCAGTGGTCTCGCAGAGCTAGGGAGAGAAGGCAGCGCCCTAATCCCGCAGGAAGGGCTGCTCCCCAGTGGTCTCGCAGAGCTAGGGAGAAGAGGCAGCGCCCTAATCCCGCAGGAAGGGCTGCTCCCCAGTGGTCTCGCAGAGCTAGGGAGAGAAGGCAGCGCCCTAATCCCGCAGGAAGGGCCGCTCCCCAGGGTCTAGCAGAGCTAGGGAGAGAAAGCAGCACCCTAATCCCGCAGGAAAGGCTGCTCCCCAGTGGTCTTGCAGAGCTAGGGAGAAGAAACAGCGCCCTAATCCCGGAGGAAGGGCTGTTCCTCATACCCCTGCCAGAGCTGGGGAGGGAAGCCAGCTCCCCACCCACGCAGGAAGGGCCGATCCCCAGTGGTCTCGCAGAGCTAGGGAGAGAAGACAGTGCCCTTTCCCGCAGCAAGGGCCGATCCCCAGTGGTCTCGCAGAGCTAGGGAGACAAGGCAGCGCCCTAGTCCCCCAGGAAGGGCCGCTCCCCAATGGTCTCGCAGAGCTAGGCAGAGAAGTAAGCGCCCTAATCCCGCAGGATGGTCCTCTCCCCAGTGGTTCGCAGAGCTAGGGAGGGAAGGCAGTGCCCTATTCCCACAGGAAGGGCTGCTCCCCAGTGGTCTCGCAGAGCTAGGGAGAGAAGGCAGCGCCCTAATCCCGCAGGATGGTCCTCTCCCCAGTGGTTCGCAGAGCTAGGGAGAGAAGACAGCGCCATAATCCCTCAGGAAGGGCTGCTCCCCAGTGGTCTCGCAGAGCTAGGGAGAGAAGACAGTGCCCTAATCCCGCAGGAAGGGCTGCTCCCCAGTGGTCTCGCAGAGCTAGGGAGAGAAGACAGTGCCCTAATCCCGCAGGAAGGGCTGCTCCCCAGTGGTCTCGCAGAGATAGGGGGAGAAGGCAGCACCCTAATCCCGCAGGAAGGGCTGCTCCCCAGTGGTCTCGCAGAGATAGGGGGAGAAGGCAGCGCCCTAATCCCGCAGGAACGGCGCTCCCCAGTGGTCTCGCAGAGGTAGGGAGAGAAGCCAGCGCCCTAATCCCGCAGGAACGGCGCACCCCTGTGATCTCGCAGAGCTAGGAAGGGAAGACAGCGCCCTAATCCCAAAGGAAGGGCTGCTCCCCAGTGGTCTCACAGAGCTAGGGAGAGAAGGCAGTGCCCTAATCCCGCAGGAAAGGCTGCTCCCCAGTGGTCTCGCAGAGCTAGGGAGAGAAGGACAGTCGCCCTAATCTCCGCAGGAAGGGCTGCTCCCCAGTGGTCTCGCAGAGCTAGGGAGAGAAGGCAGCGCCCTAATCCCTCAGGAAAGGCCGCTCCCCAGTGGTCTCGCAGAGCTAGGGAGAGAAGGCAGCGCCCTAATCCCGCAGGAAGGGCTGCTCTCCAGTGGTCTCGCAGAGCTATGGAGAGAAGGCAGCGCCCTAATCCCGCAGGAAGGGCTGCTCCCCAGTGGTCTCGCAGAGCTAGGGAGAGAAGGCAGCACCCTAATCCCGCAGAAAAGGCTGCTCCCCAGTGGTGTCGCAGAGCTAGGGAGAGGAGACAGCGCCCTAATCCCGCAGGAAGGGCCGCTCCCCAGTGGTCTCGCAGAGCTAGGGAGAGAAGGCAGCGCCCTAATCCCGCAGGAAGGGCTGCTCCCCAGTGGTCTCGCAGAGCTAGGGAGAGAAGGCAGCGCCCTAATCCCGCAGGGAAGGCTGCTCCCCAGTGGTCTCGCAGAGCTAGGGAGAAGAGACAGCGCCCTAATCCCACAGGAAGGGCTGCTCCCCAGTGGTCTCGCAGAGCTAGGGAGAGAAGGCAGCGCCCTAATCCCGCAGGAAAGGGCTGCTCCCCAGTGGTCTCGCAGAGCTAGGGAGAGAAGGCAGCGCCCTAATCCCGCTGGAAGGGCTGCTCCCAGTGGTCTCGCAGAGCTAGGGAGAGAAGGCAGTGCCCTAATCCCGCAGGAACGGTCGCTCCCAAGTGGTCTCACAGAGCTAGGGAGAGGAGGCGGTGACAGGCAGAGTTTGAGCGCCTTACTCCCGTAGAAACGGCTGCTTTACATTCCCCTTGCAGACCTGGAGAGGGAAGGCTGCGCCCCTCTCCCGCAGGTCTGCACACTGGCCATGGCCATGGCCAGAAGCGCAGCGCAGAAGCTGCTCCAGCCCTGCAGCCTACGGGCAGCGCATTGTGGTGGAGGCAGCACGGAGCAGGCAGGGCGCAGGTGGGCGGGGGTTGGAGACACAAGTGGGGCGGACACGCTCCTGCCAGGAGCTGCCTGGTTCATCCCTTGCCCGGGAGCTGCAGGAGGGGCCCGGATCATGGCTCAGCTGCAGAGCTTGGAGCCCAGGCTGGGCCTAGGAGTGAGAGGATGGGGGAGCTGGGGGTGTAGCAGAGTTTGGAGCCAAGAATTGGTTGGAGATGAGGTTATGCCTTTCCGCTTGGCGGCAGGGGGGCCCTCTGGCTTTTTTTTTTTTGCTCCGCCCCCCACATCCCAATATTTCATCTTTGACATCTGGTCACCCTAGCCTGATCTGAAGGAGGCTGTCTGGACCAAGGGGCAGGGACTGGCCTTTGCTAGAGAAATCACTGTGAAGTTTTAGCCAATTAGGACAAGTCAGCAAATAAGAACAACCTCAGGTATCAGTAACTGCTACAGGTTGCAAATTCCTACATGCAGCAGTTTCTGGAACTACACCTGTACAGCTCTGCTCCCCGGCTCTTCTCGGGCTCCTGCTCTCTCCTTAGCTCTGCCCCACTCTCACCCAGGCAGTTCCAGCTCACATGGAGGATGGGACCCCCTGGCGTGGTGACTCCTTCATTACACTGTCTGGCCTGTCAGTGCAGCTAACTTGGAGCTTTGGCCTCTCCCCATTGTCCCTGGGGACTGTCAGTCTCAGAGTCCTGATTTCCCATTGATCCTTCCTCCTTCTATTGGTGCTGGGAACTAGCCAACCAACCCCGCCCACACACACACACTAAGTTTTAGGAAAGGGCCAAGAGCCCCCTTACACAAGCAGCCCCATGAGGGTGACCGATGTGCAGAGAAGGCAGCATAAGCTGCTCCCATGGTGTAATGGGCAGCACTCAGGACTCTGAATCCTGTAATCTGAGTTCAAATCTCAGTGGGACCTTGTGTTGGCTTGTGGTCATAGGCGGCAGGTTATATACATTTGTGGTGCTCGTGCTCCAGGAACATTCAGGGCTGGGGGCCCTACTCCAACAATATTTGGAGTTGAGTCTCTTCCCCTGGCCCCTGCCTGGCACCTCTCCCCTCTGCTGTGGTGCATCCCTGCCTGACAAAAAGCAGCATGTGCCTGTCCCCTGCCTGCTCCTGCTGCTGGAGTAGAGGGATTCTGGGCAGAACTGCAGCCCCAGAGTCCTAGTGCAGGCTGCCCTCAGCCTCTCCAACACCCCCAACCCTGAGCTCCCTCTGAACCCTGATACTCTGCCCCAGTCCTGAGCCCCCTCCTGCATCATGAATCCCTCATCCTCAGCCCTATGCTCCCTCCCAGAGGGTGCATCCCTTCCCACACACTCCTTCCCACCCCCAGAGCCTGCACCTCTCACCCCTTCCTACAACCCTGCCAGAGCCTGCACCCAGCACCCAAACTCCATCCTAAAGCCTGAACCAACACTGGAACAAAAGATGTAAATTTCTAATTCTAACTTCTTGTTTCTCCTAGGAGGAAGGTGTTTTGCACCCCAGTAACCAGGCTGTCACTGCAGCTTTCCTTTCACTAAATAAGATTTGTACCAAATATAAATTGCCCTCCAATTTCTCTAAGAGAAATTGAAATTGTATCTTTGCACTAATATCCCAAGTGTGCAAGTCCATCCACTTAGAGCAGCCCCACACCCTGAGGCCAGAGGAGAATCCGAACTGGCTGGTGCATTTGTAACCCTGGGGCCTGAAGCTGATGAGAGAAAGGGAAATGATCCATCTTGGAGCCTTCCGATATCACCTGCGGGGAGCACAGGGATTTGACTGAGTGACATCCTGGCTAATTTTCACCTTGTTCTGTGCCAGCAGGCTCCGCTGGAGAGCTCGGGAGTGACTTGACCATGGCAGCACCCTATTTACATATTAAAAGCTGGCTTTTTGGGGTCAATGGGGTAAAATGTGAGTACTTTTGTGGTCGGGACCCACATGAGAAGGGATGTGGACAAACTGGAGAGAGTCCAGAAGAGGGCAATAAAAATGATTAGGAGACTGAGACACATGACTTAAGAGAACCTAGAGGCCCTATCCTGTATGTTAAGCTAAGGCAAAGTTAGCATATCTATATTGTGACCTTTTACTCAGAGAGGAAAATCGACCTTTCTCATGTTACTTAAATAGATAAGTACCCATGCCTGTCCAAGACCTTTACTTAGACCAATCGACAATGGAGAATGGCATAGAGTTTTATTCAGTGTTGTACCCACTGATTTAACAGGTACACTACAAGGTAACTTATGTGCATATGTACATGTCATCAACAAGCACAAACATACTAGTCTATGAAGTAAATGTACCCTAATGTTTTGTGGGTGAGGAATGAAATTTGGGCATAGAAGGAAGGATTTACGGCCCTTGTGCCCTATAAAAGAGGTAAGCCACCTCGCTAGAGCACTTTGCTCTATCATTGTGACTTACGTCCTCCACTCTCTCTCTATGTACTAGCAGTAGGCTGTACTTGTTCTGAAACCTTAAGTTTCAAGGGAACTAGGCTAAGTTCGGTTTCCCTACGTTTTTAGTCTTTGTTTATTAGGTTTTGATTTTAAGTTTAACATATTCAAGTAAACCCTAAGTAACACTAGCTTTCCCTAAGCACAGCATCTTTCACTTAAGAATTGAGAAACCTGAACTGCAAGGCTGGTCCTGTGTCTCTTACCACTAGGTTATCAAGGAAGGCTGTGAGTATATTAACCAAAACTTTGTTGTATATAATGCCATATGTATCTTTTGAATAGCAGTAATGCAAATGTAACTTTGTAACTCAATTAAATTAAATAACATGTAAGCTAATCAATTAAATTTTCATCAAATTATCCAAATTAATATTATTAGTACACCCTATATCAGGCTACATGGGACAGAGAGTTGGAATGCTGAGGGATGAAGGCACTGGCTCTGGGGGTGCAGACTCTGGGGTGGGGTTAGAATGAGACATTCAGGGTGCAGTACAGAGGTCAGGGTTAGGATAGAGAATTGGGCTGTGAATGCTCTGGAAGGAGGCCAGGAAAGAGAAAATTGAGATGCAAGAGAGAAGTCAAGCTAGAGCAAAAAGCAGAGAAGAAGCGTGCAATTTGAGCTGCAGAGGGAAGAAAAAAACCTCTGCCTGTCCCCTTTCATCAAAGCATCTAAGAACCAGATGAAAGATGTCTTTTCCCCACTGTAACAACAACTCTAGTTGACCTGGACTGAGGAAAGAAACCTCCTTTGCAGCACTAGCAGACCTGGACTGAGTCACCTCCACACCACACTCTGGTGTTCCTGGACTGGGACATGGGAGGGGCTCCTCTCTTCTCCATTTGGGACATGGTGGGATGAGAGAAGTGACAGAGCTTTACGGGAAATAATAATTTGCCTGATTCATGTGCCAGTCCAAGTCCTTGTTAACCCAAACAAGCCGTTTATCCTGCATGCTGATGCCAGTTTGGAGGGTCTGGGAGCAGTCCCGTAGCAGGAAGTGGAAGGAAATGCAAATCTGTTAGCATTGCCAGCTGAGGACTGTCTGATAGCGAAACTCGCTATCCCACCACCAGCAGCAGTTCTTGGTCTTGAAATGGGCCATCACTGAGAAATTTCGAGATTACTTGGGTGGTGCTCGGTTTCAGGTGTGGACAGAGAACAATCCACTGACTTATGTGTTAACAAGGGCTAAGCTGGGTGCTACAAGGCAGAGATGGGTGGCTACTTTTGCTAGCCATAACTTTGCATTCAATACCAATGTGTTGGTATAACAGGGAGTGTCATTTATCAGGATCACCAATTCTTGGCTAGGGGGAGGATGTAAGCAAGGTGAGAATGAACTTTACCCTGCCATCTGTTGGTGATCTGTTGTAAAGGCCTTTTGTTGCTGATATGCATGCTCACACCCACCCCGCATTGCATGATGGGGGTGCATGTCCAAAGGGTTATTTCAGCTGCTGTGGGATCCCCGGTCTCTTTCTTATTAGGGCAGGGATAATAAAGTACAGTTATTCTGGTGATATGAATCAAAGACAGTAGAACAGAACTTAGCAGTTCATGATTTCGGGACTCACCCGAACCTACATAACTCTCGTTAGGCAAGGGACATGGGTTCCAAAGGATAGTGAAATAAGAGAGATTGAAATGGAATATTTGTATTTAGCAGCGTGTTTTTCTTGTGAAATGTTTAAATGCGTGTTTTGTTTCGTTTGTATATCTCTAGTTTAAAAGTAGTGTTTTTTATCGTTCTCATTCATGTTTGGATCAATACCACAGATAAAAAATGATTAATGACTAAATGCAATTTTTAGACGTACATAAGCTGCTGGGCTTTGATCTCATTTCCACACTGAAAGTTTTAAACAACTTCATAGTTGGGGAAAATGCTTCTTTCCCCTCAAACAACAAGAAAATTTTGCAGATTGGACTGTGGGAAGTCAGCTGTGGGACACGAAATACCTCTGCAACCAGATTCTTAGTCACAGGTCAGCGGGTGGGTTTATGTAAATTCTGGACTCTGGGGCCAGAGCTAGGGGAGGGACCCCACAACTTTTGTGGCACATGCATCACCTCTGCAATCAACCTTTGCTACGTCACTCCATAACATCACACACAGAGCAGCCTTTCACCTCTCAGAACCAAAACATATCCTGAAAGTATCAGAGGGGTAGACGTGTTAGTCTGGATCTGTAAAAGCAGCAAAGAATCCTGTGGCACCTTATAAACTAACAGACGTTTTGGAGCATGAGCTTTCATGGGTGAATACCCACTTTGTCAGATGCATGTAGTGGAAATTTCCAGGGGCAGGTATATATATGCAGGCAAGCTAGAGATAATGAGGTTAGTTCAATCAGGGAGGATGAAGCCCTACTCTAGCAGTTGAGGTGTGAAAACCAAGGGAGGAGAAACTGGTTTTGCAGTTGGCAAGCCATTCACAGTCTTTGTTTAATCCTGAGCTGATGGTGTCAAATTTGCAGATGAACTGAAGCTCAGCAGTTTCTCTTTGAAGTCTGGTCCTGAAGTTTTTTTGCTGCAGGATGGCCACCTTAAGGTCTGCTATAGTGTGGCCAGGGAGGTTGAAGTGTTCTCCTACAGGTTTTTGTATATTGCCATTCCTAATATCTGATTTGTCTCCGTTTATCTTTTTCCGTAGCGACTGTCCAGTTTGGCCGATGTACATAGCAGAGGGGCATTGCTGCCATATGATGGCGTATATTACATTGGTGGAGGTGCAGGTGAATGAACCGGTGATGGTGTGGCTGATCTGGTTAGGTCCTGTGATGGTATCGCTGGCGTAGATATGTGGGCAGAGTTGGCATCGAGGTTTGTTGCATGGATTGGTTCTTGAGCTAGAGTTACTATGGTGCGGTGTGCAGTTACTGGTGAGAATATGTTTCAGGTTGGCAGGTTGCCTGTGGGCGAGGACCGGCCTGACACGCAAGTCCCTGATGATGCGTTGGATAGGTTTTAGCTCTGGACTGTATGTGATGGCTAGTGGAGACCTGTTGGTTTCTTTCTTGGGTTTGTCTTGCAGTAGGAGGCTTCTGGGTACACGTCTGGCTCTGTTGATCTGTTTCCTTATTTCCTCGTGCAGGTACTGTAGCTTTGAGAATGCTTGGTGGAGATTTTGTAGGTGTTGGTCTCTGTCTGAGGGGTTAGAGCAGATGCGGTTGTACCTCAGTGCTTGGCTGTAGACAATGGATCGTGTGATGTGTCCGGGATGGAAGCTGGAGGCATGAAGGTAGGCATAGCGGTCGGTAGGTTTTAGGTATAGGGTGGTAGTGATGTGACCATCACTTATTTGCACCGTGGTGTCTAGGAAGTGGACCTCCTGTGTAGATTGGTGCAGGCCGAGGCTGATGGTGGGGTGGAAGCTGTTGAAATCGTGGTGGAATTTATCCAGAGACTCCTTCCCATGGGTCCAGATGATGAAGATGTCATCAATGTAGCGTAGGTAGAGAAGGGGGCGTGAGTGGACGAGAGCTGAGGAAGCGTTGTTCCAGGTCGGCCATAAAAATATTGGCATATTGTGGGGCCATGCGGGTGCCCATAGCGGTACCACTGATCTGGAGATATATATTGTCATCAAATTTGAAATAGTTGTGTGTGAGGATAAAGGCACAGAGCTCAGCAGCCAATTGTGCTGCGCCATCATCAGGGATTCTGCTCCTGACAGCTTGTATTTCATCTGTGTGTGGGATGTTCGTGTAGAGAGCCTCTACATCCATGGTGGCTAGGAGGGTGTTTTCTGGAAGGTCACCAATGCATTGTAGTTTCCTCAGGAAATCAGTGGTGTCACAGAGATAGCTGGGAGTGCTGGTGGCATTGGGTCTGAGTAGAGAGTCCACATATCCAGACAGTCCTTCAGTGAGAGTGCCAATGCCCGAGATGATGGGGCATCCAGGATTTCCGGGTTTGTGGATCTTGGGTAGTAGATAGAATAACCCTGGTCGGGGCTCTAAGGGTATGTTGATTTGTTCCGGTGTTAGTGTAGGGAGTGTCCTGGGTAGATTTTGCAGTTTCTTAGTGTATTCCTGAGTGGGATCTGAGGGAAGTGGCCTGTAGAATTTGGTGTTGGAGAGTTGTCTGGCAGCCTCCTTTTGGTAGTCAGACCTGTTCATGATGACAACAGCACCTCCTTTATCAGCCTCTTTGATGTCTGGGTGGTTTCTGAGGCTGTGGATGGCATTGCGTTCTGCACGACTTACGTTATGAGGCAAGCAATGTTGTTTTTCCACAATTTCTGCCTGTGCACGTCAGCGGAAGCATTCAATGTATAGGTCCAGACTGTCATTTCGACCCTCAGGAGGAGTCCATGTGGAGTTCTTCTTCTTGTGCTGTTGGTGGGAGGGTATCTGTGTATCAGTGCGCTGTTCAGTGTTGTCCTGAAAGTATTCTTTGAATCAGAGACGACGAAAGTAGGCTTCCAGATTGCTGCAGAACTGTATCATGTTGGTAGAGGTGGCAGAGCAGAAAGAGAGTCTCCGAGATAGGACAGGCTTTTCTTCTGGGCTGAGTGTGTAGTTGGATAGATTGACGACATTGCTGGGTGGGTTGGGGGTACTACGGTTGTGGCCCCATGAGGCAGGTAGGAGTTTAGACAGCTTACAGTCGAGATGAGAGTGGGATACACAGAGGGCCCTGACCCAATGGCTGATGTACATACAGGGCCCTGCCTCACCTACCCACCAGCGCTCACAGGCGCAATGGCAGTAGTGGGGTCACATGGGCAACTGCCCTCAGTTGCCACCAGGGGTCTCTGCAGCAATGCCAGGGGGGATACATGCCAGGCATTGCTGCCCCTCGCCACCAGGAGTCACTGCTCCTGCAAGAAGGCACCTACAGGACACTCCCGTTCCTGGCCAGCAGGGGTCACTATCACTGGGGAGGGGCTATGGGGAAGCAGAGAAAGAACAACTAACTGCAGTGGGGAAAATCATAATCTACCAGGGAGAAAGAACGGACTCCACTAGGACATCGCACCAACTCCGGCCAGGCTGGATACCAGCAATTCGGGGCTGAAGTAGCTCCAGCTAGAGGCTGGGCGGAGGCAGGTGACCTCGGTTTCTGCGCTGAGCAGGCTGCTTTGGCAGCGAAGAGGGACAGGGAACCCCCCGGTCAGGGTGTTGCTGCCCAAGGAGGGGGAGATCTGCGGCACTCTTTGGAGTAGCCGGTTCAGCAGCCATGAGCCACATGCTTCTCCCTGCCTGAGCTCTCCAGCAGCACATTATGCACAGGTGTGCGCTGGATGTAGGCACCAGTGTAACAACAGGGCCAGACTCTGCTGCTTGCCCAAAGTCCCCAGGAAAAGGAAAACAACCAGCAGTGGAACCAATAGGAAACCCAGCAATGGAACTCAGGAGTCCTGGGGGTGTGCTATGGTGACCAGATGTCCCAATTTTATAGGGACAGTCCGAATTTTGGGGTCTTTTTCTTATCTAGGATCCTATTACCCCCCACCTCTTCCCGATTTTTCACACTTCCTGTCTGGTCACCCTAGGGTGTGCACATGTGTGGGTCCCAGCTGCTCCCTGCCCCCCTCACTGAAGCAGATGTGCAGGGTTACTGCCCTGGGAAGTGCAGGGCACCAGTGGATGTGGGGTTGGCTGAAGGTAGGGTCTGGCTTCAGGCAGGGCAAGGGCTGCGGGGCTGGCTGGCTTCAGGCAGGGGGATGCATCAGGGGTTGGCTGGAGACAGGGCAGGGAGGATGCGGCTGGTGCAGGCAAAGCAGAAGGTGCAGGGCTGGCTGGAGACAGAGGCTGACTGCGGGCAGGGCAGGGCAGGGGGTGCAGGGCTGGCTGCAAGCAGGGTGTTGGGCAGGGCCGGTGCAAGGATATTTCATGCCCTAGGCTAAACTTCCACCTTGCACCCTCCTCCCCCCCGCCCTGAGGCGCCCCACCCGTGGCAGCTCCCCCCTCCACCCTCAGGCTCCCCTCTTGTGGCAACTCCCCTGCTCTGCCCTGCGGCACCCCCCTCGCCCCAGCTCACCCTTGCTCCGAGCACGAGCACCCCGAGCATGCCGTGGCCACTTCACTTCTCCCACCTCCAAGGCTTGCGGCACCTAAGCCTGCCAGGCAGTCAAGCACCCTCCTCTGAGCCACAGCAGCCCTGACAGTTGACAATAGAGGCACCTTAACCCCTGAGTTCCTTCAATGTGTCCCCCTCCGGGGTCCAGCTCCGATCACCAGATACTCGGGGTATGTCTATACCACCTGCCGAATCGGTGGGCAGCGATCGATCCAGCGGGGGTCGATATATCGCATCTAGTGTAGATGCAATACATTGAGTACTCTCCCATCGCCTGCTGTACTCCAGCTCGGTGAGAGGCGCAGGCAGAGTCTACGGGGAGCTGCAGCAGTCAACTCACCGCGACTGTGACATTATAAGTATAATCTAATATCTCATTGAAAGGTGACAGGGCCAGAAAGAGTTAATTAACTCACCTCACCGACTGACCTGACCCGTGGGTGAACCTTAAAAACTGGTTAACAAAATATGTAAATGAACAGAGCTTTGAAATGTAAGTCTGCAGTGTTAGAGGTAGAAGGGGAGGTGTTTGCTCAGGTCTTGTGATGTCAGCAAACAAGTCTTGTCTATTGCTATAGTTTTAATTCAAAGAGCAAAGAAAGAATATTAACATTTATGGTGATACTTGAGTGAAATAGTATTATTGTCTGTGTCTCTTTGAAGGTTGGGGTAATCTGTATCTGAACTGTTTGATGGATGTACTAATTGCCAGGATGTTTGGAAGAAGAGTTAAGCCTATTGTTTTCTCAGGCTGAAAGGCTGCTGGAAATGTATAAGAACCTGGGACACGATCCTTCTTCATCTCAGATCTGCTTTGGGTTTCAAGAGGGGGAAACCTTAAGCCACAAGGATTGAGATCCCCAGTCATTGACTGGAGCCACTCTGAATATGGATATTGGATTATAACCTATGGGCTATTTCTAAAAGGACTTTTGGCAACTACAAGCTCATCTCTACTGTGTATCTGAACCTCAAAAATTGAATTCAAGTCTATATGTCTATTAATCTTTTAACCAACACTTTCTTTCTTTTCTTTTCTAATAAATTTTAGCTTAGTTAATAAGAATTGGCTATAGCATGTATTTTAGGTAAGATCTAAGTTATAATTGAACCTGGTTATGTGGCTGATCCTTTGGAATCGGAAGAATCTTTTCTTTTATATGATGAAGTAAGATTTTCAGGAATCATCATCATATCTAACAGGTGTGTCTGGACGGAGGCCTGAGGCTGGGTACTTTAAGGGAACTGCGTGATTTAAACTTCTAAGTAACCAGTGAGGTACTACAGAAGCTGTTTTGTGCTGGCTTAGTAAATCTAAGTATTGAAATAACCACCAGCATTTGGGATTTGTCTGTCCTGTTTTGTTTGCAATTCACTCTGATTGAGTGAGCTGAGCTGGCTCCCACGGGCAGCACCGTCACACCTACATCCAGGCTGCAGGGGTCCGGGGGATCTTAGGGGCCTTGGGGTGCACAGATACCTACGTCCAGGCCATAGGGGTCCCTGGGGGGCTTAGAGAGTTTGGGGGGGACACAGATACCAATCTCCATGCTCTAGGGGTCCCAGGGGGGCTTAGAGGGTTCGTGGGGGGCACATATTCCTACATCCAGGCTGTAGGGGTACCAGGGGGGCTTAGGGGGTTAGTGGGGGGCAAAGATAATTCGTCCAGGCTGGAGGCATCCTGGGAGTCTTAGGGGATTTGTGGGGGCCAAAGATACCTATGTCCAGGCTGTAGGGGTACCAGTGGGTTTTAGGGGTTCGGGTGGGCACAGATACGTATGTTCAGGCTGTATCGGTCCCAGGGTGAGTTAGAGGTTTCGTGAGGGGCACAGATATCTACGTCCAGATTGTAGATGTCCCGGGAGGGGGGGGGGTTGTGGGGTTGTGGGAGTGCAAATACCTATGTCCAGGCTGTAGGGGTTCCTGGGGGCTTAGAGGGTTTTTGAGGGGCACATATACCTACGTGCACACTGGAGTGTCCCAGGAGGCTTATGGAGTCTATATGGGGTACAGATACCAATGTTCTGGCGGTATAGGTCCCTGGGGGGCTTAGGGGGTTTGTGGGGGGCACAGATACCTAAGTTCAGGCTGGAGGGGTCTCTGAGGGTCTTGGGTGTTTGGTGGGGGGCACAGATACCTATGTCCAGGCTGCAAGGGTCCCGGAGGGGCTTAGGGTCTGTCACGGAGTGTGAGGGAGTCCGGTCCTGCACCCCTCTTCCTGGGACTCACAGTGACTTTCAGCCAGCCAGTAAAACAGAAGGTTTATTGGGCAACAGGAGCGAAGAATACAGCAGAGCTCGGAGGCACAAGCAGGACCCCACAATCAAGTCCTTCTAGGGGTTCAGGAAACTTAGTTCCCAGTTTGGGAATCCCTGAATTCCAACCACCGAGACTAAAACGGAAACTGAACTAACCCAACTCCCTCCAGCCAGCCCCTTCCTGTGTCCAGCTTCCCAGGCAAAGGTGCTGACCCCTCCCCCCGCCTAGCTCAGGTTACAGGCTGAGCACGTGTCCAGTCCTAAAGTCACCCCCTGCTCTCCCATCCCCCACACAGAGAGTCCCTACTCCATCACAGTAATGCACAGAGCATTTCCCGCATGGAGCAACAGTGACACTGTGTGGCCACGCAGGGTAATGCACAGAGCATTTCCCGTGGAGCAACAGTGCCACCATTTGGCCATATAGGGTAATGCACAGAGCATTTTCCGCATGGAGCAACATGGACACCTTTAGACCACACCAGGTAATGCACAGAGTATTTGCTGCATGGTGCAACAGTGACACCACGTGGCCATGCAGGGTAATGAACAGAGCATTTTCTGCATGGAGCTACAGTGATTCCATGTGGCCACGCAGGGTAATGCACAGAGCATTTCTCTCATGGAGGAACAGTGACACCATGTGGCCACGCAGTGTAATGCACAGAACATCACGCCTATGTCGAGGCTGTAGAGATCCCTGGGCGGTTTAAGGTCGTGGGGGGCACAGATAGCTACGTCCAGGCTGGTGACGTTCTGGTGGGCATTAGGGGCTTCATGAGGGGCACAAATATCTACATCAGGGCTGGAGAGGTCCCTGGATGGCTTAGGGGGTTGTGGTGAGCATAGATACATACGTCCAGGCTGTAGTGGTCCCTGGGGGTTTAGGGAGTTGGTAAGGTTCACAGAAAGCTACGTATGGTCTGGAGGGGTCCCTGGGGGACTTAAGGGGTTGTGGTTGCGCAGATACCTACGTACCGGTTGGAGTGGGCCCTGGGGAGCTTAGGGGGTTTGTGTGGCATACACCTAGCTACAACCAGGCTGGTGGGGGCCCTATGGGTCTTAGAAGGCTGGTGGGGGCAGAGATACCTATGTAGAGACTGGAGAAGTCCTGGGGAGGGCTTTGGGGGTTCCTGGAAGTCACAAATATCTACGTCCAGGCTGGAAGAGTTCTGGGGGTATTAGGGAGTTGTGGGGGGGCACAGATACCTATATCGAGGCTGTAGGTGTCCTGGTGTTGCTTTGGGGCATTTTGGGGTACAGATACCTACTTCCATGCTGTAGGGGTCGCTGGGAGGATCAGTGGGTTCGTGAGGGTGCACAGATATCTACGTCCGGGCTATAGGGATCCTGGGGGGGCTTAGGGGTTTGTAAGGGGCACAGATACATTCATCCAGGCAAGAGGGGTCCTAGGGACCTTAGTGGGTTCATGCTGGGCACAGATACCTGCGTCTAGGCTGGAGGGGTTTCGCGGGTCTTAGGAGGGTTGTGTGGGCACAGATACCTATGCCGATGCTGGAGGGGTCCTGTCATGTCTTAGCGGATTCGTGGGGTCAGAGATACCTACATCTAGGCTGGAGGGGTCCCGGGGGGATTAGGTGTGTTGTGGGGGGAACAGATACCTACATCCTGATGGTAGGTGGCCCTGGGTAGCTTAGGCGGTTTTTGTCGGTCACAGGGAGTGGGCTCCTTGGGTGAGCCAGAAACACCAATTGCATCTTCTTCTCTTTTAACAGTTGAATAGTAGAGCTGGTTGTTGAATTTCTTAATAACTGAAGATCCAGGGTCCTGAGCTGAAGTCATTAAAGTGCTGTGTTAACTAGGGAGGGAGTTTGAAACTATATTGCAGAGCAGCTGATGGAGAAGAGCAGTTTGTGGGACACTTGGAATGGCTCACGGAGTGAAGTAAGCTAAGCAGTTTTTGGAGACAGCTGGAGCAGATCACAGGTTGGCTGGTGGAGCAGAGCAGCTGGTGCACTGAGCTGAGCAGTTCGTGGGGAAGGTAGAAGCAAAATCCCACGGAGAGGCAGGGCAGTCAGCAGTGGACCACGTAAGGTGCCCCTTTCTACCCAGGCTGGCAGGGGGAAAAACCCTGCAGATAGACTCTTGAACTCTGGGGCATTCAGGGATTTCTGCGGGTCATAGATACCTACGTGCAGACTGGAGGGGTCCCAGAGGGCTTAGGAGAATTATGGGGGTCACAGATACCTACGTGCAGACTGAAAGGGTTCCAGAGGGCTTAGGAGATTTATGGGGGGCACAGATACCAACATCCTGGCTGTAGGGATTCCCGTGGGGATTAGGTGGTTTATGGGGGGCACAGATACCAATGTCCTGGCTGTAGATGTTCCTCCACGGTGGCCCCAGGGCTGGAAGAGCTCCCACTCCCTTCTATTACCTGGGGGCTGCAGCAGGGGGCACAGAGCTTGTCTGGTCTCACTCCTTTACCCCTGCCCCGCTGTGGCCCTGACACCAGAGAAGCTCTGTGCCTCTGCTGCAGCCTCTGGGCCGTAGCAGGGAGTGGGAGCTCCTCCAGCCCTGGGGCCACTGTGAGGGAGACTTTTCCACGGGGACCCAATTTGGCCAGGGCCCCCCCGGGACCCCGACAGCCTGGATGTAGGGTTATGTGCGACCACAGCCCCTCTATGCACCCCAGGAACATCTACAGCCAGGACATAGGTATCTGTGCCCCCTGAACCCGCAAAGCCCACTAGGGACCTTTACAGCCAGTATGTTAGTATCTGTGCCCCCCATAAATCTCCTAAGCGCTCCAGGACCCCTCCAGTCTGCATGTAGGTATCTGTGACCCCCATAATTCTCCTAAGCCCTCTGGGACCCCTCCAGTCTTCACGTAGGTATATGTGACCCCCAGAAATCCCTGAATGCCCCAGGAACCCCGACAGCCTGGACTTAGGTATCTGTGACTCCAACGAACCTCCTAAACCACCCAAGACCCCTCCAGCTATGACGTACGTATCTGTTCCCCCCTCAACCCCCAATCCCCTCGGGACCCCTAGACCCTGGACATAGGTATCTGTGTCAGCCCCGATCCCTTAAGCACTCCCATTCCCCCTTTAGCCTAGACTTAGGTATCTGTGCTCCCACAACCCCCCTAAACGTCCCAGTGACCCCTTCAGCCTGGACGTAACTACCTGTGACCCCCACGAACCCCCTAAGCCCCCAGGCATTCCTACAGCCTGGACCTAGGTATCTGTTCCCCCCACAAACCCTCTATACCCCCCAGAACCCCTCCAGCCTAGATGTAGGTATCTGTACCCCCACAGCCCCCCTGGGACTCCTACAGCCTGGAGGTTCGTATCTGTGCCCCCCATGAAACCCCAACCCCCCTGCCCCCTCCAGCCTGGACATAAGTATCTGTGCACCCCATGAACCAATAAGCACCTGTAGGGATGCCTACAGCATAGATTTAGGTATCTGGGCCCCCCAAAAACCCCCTAAGCCCCCCAGGGACCCCTTGAGCCTGGACGTAGGTGGAACCCTTCTGCCAGGCTGAACTAATAGCAGCAAGGACTGGGTTCAATATATAGGGGTCCCTTCCCTACAAAGTAATGCAAACGAGCTCGAGCCCCCACCCAGTGACATGGGAAAATTTTACATATGCACCCCTAGGTGCCTCAAAGAGGCAATACTTCCCCTCTCGCAAGCATAGAGTCTGGGTGTAGCAGAAAATGTTTAATAACGTGAGATAAACAACATAGCATTAAATTGGGAAAACACCTCCACTAGGCTGTGTCCTTTTCCCTGGGCTCATGAGTCCAGCAATCCCCAAATCACCCCAAGGCTCCAAAGTCCAATATCTCCAATGTTTCAAGAGTCCAGCAACCCCAAAATCACCCACAGTCCCGTAGCCCCAGAGTTCAAGAGTCTATCTGCAGGGTTTTCCCTCCTGCCAGCCTGAGTAGAAAGGGGCACCTTATGTGGTTCACTGCCGACTGCTCTGCCTCTCCATGGGATTCTGCTTTTGCCTTCCCCACAAACTGCTCAGCTCGGTCCATCAGCTGCTCTGCCAGCCGACCTCTGTTGTGCTCTAGCTGTCTCCCAAAACTGTAACTTCACCTCACTCCGTGGGCCACTCCCACAAACTGCTTCTGTCTGCCAACTACTGTGCTCTGCAATACAATTTCAAATTCCCCCAGAAGCTAACACATTTTTTCAGTGATTTCAGCTCAAGAACCTAGAACTTCAACTGTTAAGAGAATCAAAAATCAACACTGCTATTCAACTGTTAAAAAAAAAAAAAAGTGCAATTGGTCACTCTAGCTCACCCAAGGAGCCCACTCCCTTGTCTAGCGAGTTCCACTCAAGTGGTGGTGAGAATCACTATCTCAAAGCAGTTTCACAGTTCCTCATCCACACAATCAGGGTGACAACACTCCACATCTCATGCCCCAACAACAAATAAACGGGATACCACAGCTGCCAAAGCAGCCATCCCAGGCTGCCGTGGCCGTGTCAGGCGGGGTGGGTGTGCCTATGCAAACACGATCAGCCCCTGAAATTCTTTTCCACACTCGCCATAATTCACCACCAGATGTCAGGGTAGAGTTCATCCTGCTTCTGCTTACATAGGTATCTGTGACCCCCCACCACAACCCCCTAATCCCACCAGGACCCATCTATCCTGGATAAAGGTATCTGTGCTCCCCACAAACCTCTAAGCCCCCCAGGGAACCCACAAGCCCGGATGTAGGCATTGTATGCCCCACAAACCCCCTAAGACCCACAGGAGCCCTCCAGCCTGTAGGTAGGTATCTGTGACCCCTCCAGAGTGACACAAAGACCCTCGGGACCCCTACAGCATGGATGTTTGTATCTGTGATCCCCACAAACCGCCTAAGCTACCCAGGGCCCCCTACAATCGGGACATAGGTATCTGTTCCCCCCCAACACACTTAATCCCCCCAGAACCCCTCCAGCCTAGACGTAGGTATCTCTGACCCCACAAATCCCCTAAGCCACGACGGGACCCCTCCAGCATGGACATAGGTATCTGTGCCCCCACAACCCTCCTAAGACCCCCAAAACCCCTCCACCCTAGACGCAGGTATCTGTGCCCCCCATAACCCTCCTAGGCCATGATGAGACCTCTCCAGCCTCAACATAGTTAACTGTGCCCTCACAACCCCCCTAAGCCCTGCGGAACGCCTCTAGCCTAGACGCAGGTATCTGTGCCCAACACGAACCCGCTAAGGCCCCCAGGACCCCTCTTGCCTGGATGAAGGTATCTGTGCCCCCCACAAACCCCTAACCCCCCCCAGATCCTTATACCCTGGACATAGGTATCTGTGCACCCTCGCGAAACCACTGATTCTCCCAGCGACCCCTACAGCATGGACGTAGGTATCTGTACCTCAAAATGCCCAAGAGTAACCCCGGGACCCCTACAGCCTCAAAATAGGTATCTGTGCCCCCCCACATCTCCCTAATACTCCCAGAACCCCTCCAGCCTGGATGTGGATATTTGTGACCTCCAGGATATTTGTGACCCCCCCCAAGCCTCCCCAGGACTTCTCCAGCCTGGACATAGGTATCTCTGCCCCGAACAAGCCGCCTAAGACAAATAGGGGCCCCACTAGCCTGTTTGTAGGTGTGTGTATGCCGCACAAACACCCTAAGCTCCCCAGGGCCAACTCCAACTGGGACGTAGGTATCTGCACAATCACAACCCCTTAAGTCCACCAGGGACCTCTCCAGACCATACATAGGTTCTTGTGCCCCTCACCAACTCCCTAAAGCCCCAGGGACCACTACAGCCTGGACCTATGTATTTGTGCTCACCACAACCCCCTAAGCCGTCCAGGGACCTCTCCAGTCCGGAAGTAGATATTTGTGTCCCCCATGAAGCCCCTAATCCCCACCGGAATGCCTCCAGCCTGGACGTAGCTATCTGTGCCCCCCATGACCCCTCAGGCCCCCCAGGGATCTCTACAGCCTCTGCGTAGGTGTCATGCTATGTGCATTACCCTGAGTGGCCACACGGTGTCACTGTTGCTCCATGCAGGAAATGCTCTGTGCATTACCCTGCGTGGCCACATGGTGTCACTGTTGCACCATGAGGGAAATGCTCTGTGTACTACCCTGCTTGGCCAAATGGTGTCACTGTTGCTCTATGCAGGAAATGTTCTGTGCATTACCCTGCGTGGCCACACGGTGTCACTGTTGCTCCATGCGGGAAACGCTCTGTGCATTACCCTGCGTGGCCATACGGTGTCACTATTGCTCCATGCGGGAAATGCTCTGTGCATTACTGTGATGGAGTAGGGACTGTCTGTGTGGGGGATGGGAGAGCAGCAGGTGACCTTAGGACCGGACATGTGCTCAGCCTGTAACCTGAGCTAGACAGGAGGGAGGGGGTCAGCACCTTTGCCCGGGTAGCTGGACAGAGGAAGGGGCTGGCTGGAGGGAGTTGGGTTAGTTCAGTTTCGGTTTTGGTCTGGGTGGTTGGAATTCAGGGAATCCCAAACTGGGAACTAAGTTTCCTGAAGCCCCAGAAGGACTCGATTGCGGGATCCTGCTTGTGCCTTCAAGTTCTGTTGTATCCTTCGCTCCTGTTGTCCAATAAACTTTCTGTTTTACTGGCTGGCTGAGAGTCACTGTGAGTCCCAGGAAGAGGGGTGCAGGACTGGACTCCCCCACACTCTGTGACAGACCCTAAGCCCCTCTGGGACCCCTGCAGCCTGGATGTAGGTATCTATGCCTCCCACCAAACACCTAAGACCCTCAGAGACCCCTCCAGCCTGAACTTAGGTATCGGTGCCCCCCACAAGCCCCCTAAGCCCCCCAGGTACCTATACAGCCAGGACATTTGTATCTGTGCCCTATAGGGACTCCATATCCCCGAGAATCTGGTCTCCAAATGGATAAGAGTTTTCAGGATCAGGTTTCCCATCAGGGGATCGGAGACGGATGGGATGGGAGCAGAGTCCGAGAGAGCAAGAGGACCGTGAGAGAGAGCAAGAGCCTGAGGAAAAGCTGCAGGAGAAACAGCAGCAGCATGGACTGGCGATGGTGGAGCGGAGAGACATAGGGGGCTGCCAAGGGGTCAGTGGGGAGACACGCCTGGGATGGCGAGACCCTGGGACAGAGAGAACTGTGGTGGTGCAGCCGCAGATGCTGAAGGGCTGTGGGACCTGGGTGAAGGTCTCCAGAGTGAAGCCCCCCATCCTGCATATGGCCTGGGTCCCTGTGCAGACCCAGGAGGGGTCTGGCTGCCTGGTCGTTGGGGTTCTCCAGGATATTGGCTGGGAGGCCCTGTTGGGAGGTGACTGTGTCTCTGTGGGACAGGATCCAGGCCCTGCTCCTGTAACGGCCGAGGGTTTGAATTCAAATACAGGGAACCAATTGGGTAAGACGGAAATGGTCAGTGAAAATGCAAATGACCTGGCTGGCCGGGAGGAGGGGCTGCTGGGCTCAGGATACCTGCCTACCTGTAACCAGCCCCCTGGGGCTGAGTGGGAGGGAGAGATGCTCCCCACCGCCCTGCACACCGGAGAGGGGGCTCACGCTGGCTCTGATACTGTGACCAAAGCAAGGAGCTCGCTGCCTGCCCCCACTCGAACCGCCACTCCCTAGAGCCCCAGCCCCGGGCGGGGAAGGAAGCCAGCACCCCGCCCCTGCTGGAACCGCCATTCCCCAGTCCCCTTCCAGAGCTGGGGAGGGAAGCCAGCGCCCTGCCAATGCTCGAACAGCCACTCCCCGCTCCCCCCCAAGAGTTAGGGTGGGAATACAGCACCTCTCCCCTGCTCGAGCACGCCACACTCTACGCCCCTCCCAGAGCTTGGGAGGGAAGCCAGTGCCCCGGCCCCGCTCGAACTGCCACTCTCCAGGCCCCTCCTAGAGCCGGGGAGGGAAGCCAGTGCCCCGCCCCCACTCGAACTGCCACTCCCCAGACCCCCCACAGAGCTGGAGAGGGATCCAGCACTCGGCTGCCACTGGAACCGCCACTCCCACGCCCCTCCCAGAGCTGGACATGGAAGCCCCCTCTCCCACAGGAACCTCTCCTTGCAACCTCTCCTCATGGACTGTACTGCATTGAGGTCGGCCAGCTCCCTTGGTCTCTGCAAGGAGGGATCTTTCTGCAACTCGGCCTGCAACTCAGCAGCTGGGACATGGATGGGGACCTGCTCTGTCTCGTCGGCTGTGTCTGAGGCCGCAGCCTCTCTGAGCCGTGTCCCTGGGCGTTCCCTCCCCAGCAGGTTAGGGTCCTGCACCTCGGGCACAGTAATTCCCTGTTGTCGGGGCGCAGTGCCCTGCGCTGACTCTGACTATTGGTCACAACCAGGGCACCCCGGGCATTGCTTAGCCAGACCTCCAGGTCCCTCCCATTAACACCTCCGTGGGCAAATGTGGGTGTACCCCCACGTCCTTGGGGCCCTCCTTGGCCCCCCACTTCAGGTGTACCCTCGCTATGGGTACCTCGAATGGGGTCCTGCCCACACCCATCAGGGTCAGGTAGGTGTCGGGCACCATCTGATTTGAGGCCACCACCTTGGGCCGGGCCAGCGTCACCTCTGCGCCCATGTCCCAGTGACCTTCCTCCCATCTACCTCCAGGGAAACAAGGCACTCTCTCTGGAGGGGCAGCCCCGCTCCCACCCTATAAACCAAAAACTCTGAGTCTGGAGCATCCAACCCTCCAGAGGAGCTGACCTGGGAACCTCCTCCCTCTTTCACCAGTGGTACGCTGCCAGCCTCCCTTTCCTGGGAATGTTGCCCCTCATCCGACTGGGTCTTTACCCAGTCAACCCTCTGCGGGTTGGGTCTGCTCGGTCTGTCCCTGAACTTGGGGCACTGGGCCCATATGTGGCCTCGTTGTCCACAGTGATAGCAGCCCATGTCTCGTGGGTCCCCTCGAGTGGGACGGATGGACCTGATGCTGGATGTTCCCCGTTGGTGGGGGTTCTCCATAGGCCCCCGCTGGGAGGTTCCATGGTGACCCTTTCTCTGCGTTGAGGTAGGCCTGCTCCTTCGAGACTCCTCCGTGTTGTCCCCTGCTCGAGTGTCCACAAATTGGTCGGCCAGCTGGCCTGCGTGCTGCGGGTTCTCCGGCTTCTGGTCCATCAACCACAGCCTCAGGTCGGACGGGCACTGCTCGTACAGGTGCTCTAGTATGAATAGGTCAAGCAGGTCCTCTTTAGTTTGGGCCCCAGCTGTCCACTTGCGGGCATACCCGTGCGCCCAGTTGACAAGTTGTAGGTATGTGACCTCACGGGTTCTACGCTGACTCCGGAACCTTTCCCGGTACATCTCAGGAGTCAGCCCAAACTCCCGTAGCAGGGCCTATTTGAACAGCTCGTAGTCCCCTGCCTCCACCCCTTTCATTCGGCTGTACACCTCCACGGCTGGTGAGTCCAGTAACCGGGTGAGAAATGTGATCCTGTCTGCAGGGTCAACCCTGTGCAGCTCGCAAGCATTCTCAGAGGCCGTCAGGAAGGTGTCTATGTCCTCCCCCTCCTTACGCCGGGCCAGGAAGCACTTATCAAAGCTCTTTGTAGGCTTGGGTCCCCCCTCACTCACCGCAGCCGGGGCCCCACTGCTTCTCAGCCAGGCCAGCTCCAGCTCATACTTACGCTGGATCTCCTTCTCCTCCTGCTCATGCTGGCGCTGGTTCTCCTCATGTTTACACTGATTCTCCCACTCTTTCAGTTCTTGCCTCCTTAACTCGAGCTCTTCTCGTCTCAGCTCCCTGTCATGTTCCATCCACAACCATTCCAGGGACGGCGAGCTCCACCAGGATGATCCCCTGCTGGCCGCCGGGGTCAGGGTGCCCTCGGTATTCACTGGGCTCCCCCCAACCTCTTTCCTCGGTATAGGTGGGCTGGGTCTTGGGGTGTCCCCGGCAGCAGTCTGGCCTCTCCCAGCCATGTCAGGCCCCTGGGCCCACGCTGCGTCCGCTGGGCAGCTTCCCTCAGGGACCGAGCTCCATTCACCCGAGCGATCCTTCTCCTCCAGCTGGGCAATTAGCTGTTCTTTGGTGGACCTCCCAATGCAAAGCCCCCTCTGCCTGCACAGTTCCAACTGGTCTTTCTTAAGGCACTTAGCATACATCTTCCTGCTGGCCACTCGCTGGCCTGTGCTCTCAGCTTCCACCAGTTCCAGGGAGACCCCTCGTGCACCAGCCCTTTTTCCGGTCACCCCCTCTCTGCCAGGGTCGAGCTGCAAACTCCCCTGCCCCTGGGACAACTCCTGCAATCCCCCTGGGGGACCCTGTTACTGCAAAGTCCTTCTCTCTGGTCACACACTCCCAGTGGTTAATCACCCCCTGACCCCGTCTCTCTCTGACTCTTCAGCCCACCTGGTCCTTTTCAGTCCCCCTTTGTTTTACTGCTCCCCAGTCACTTATTGCAGGAAGCGCCGTCCACTGGGTGTAGTAAATCCCGTCGCAGCCACCAGTTGTCACGGAGTGTGGGGGAGTCGGGGCCCTGCACCCTTTTCCTGCAATTCATCAGGACTCTCAGCCAGCCAGTAAAGCAGAAGGTTTATTTAGACACCAGGAACACAGTCCAAGACAGGTCCTGCAGGCACAGACTACAGGATCCCCCCAGTTAGGTCCATCTTGGGGCCCCAGGAGCACCACAGCCCCATTTGGGGTGGGGGGTCAGAGCCCTGTCTGTCCTTCTCTTCCTCCCCCAGCCAGCTCCAGACTGCCAAACCCCCTCCAGCCCCTCCTCCTCTCTCAATTGCTTTCCCTGGGCCAGGAGGTCACCTGATCCCTTTGTCTCCAACACTTTCAGCTGGCACCTTTGCAGAGGAGGGGCCCAGGCCATCAGTGGCTAGGAGACAGAGTGCTAGGCATTTCGGTGAACTGGCCCTTTGCTTTGCTAGATACTTAAGAACTGCCATGGGGACACTGAGGCACCAACACAGTATTCACAGCCCACAGTAAGAACAGTCCCAGTTCGTCACACCACCTGGCTGCAGGGAGACTGGGATGTGCTGGGCTAAGGGAGGCAAGGCCTGAGGCCCTGAGAGTTTCCTGTGCTGGGTGCAACTCTCAATAAACCCTCCTGTTTCATGCTGGCTGAGAGTCACTCCGGGCTAGAGAACAGGAGGCATCAAACTCTTTGGGGCTGAGGAGGCCTGGGGGCTCCAGAGCGTGTGGACTCCCTAAGGGGGCCCACAGCAGAGACAGACGTGCTAAGGCTCAGAGAGGTGCGGCTCCAGCAGGTGGAATGGCCTGACCCAAAGTGAGGGTGGACCCCCGAGAAGGGCTGTCTCACTGAAAGGGGCACCCCCCACAAACCACACGGGGCTACGGGTGGGCACGATCTGTGAGTCCGTGACAGAGGGTACGTGAAGGGAGTGTGGAGCAGGATAGGGGGAACGGGGGATGATCAGTTGCGAGGGGGGCGGGACGCAGGGGCCGGTTGGATCTGGGGTTGTGGGATGCGGGGTGGCTGGACCTGAAGAGGCAGGATGTGGGTGTGGGGCCTTTTGACCCTGGGTCAGGGCAAGTCACGGGGCAAGGGGGCAGGTCAGACCCGGGCAGGGGGCACGTCACAGGGCCAGGGGGGTGGGACGTGGGGTGGGAGGCACTTGGACGCAGACGGGGTGGGGTGGGCGAGGTGGACCAGGGAGGGGCGGGACACGCGGGGGAGGGTGCGATACACAAGAGTTTGCGGGATGTTCCCGGGGGGCAGGAGTCTGAGAGGCGCTGTCTGTGAGGTCTCTGCGGGGGGAGGGGATGAGCCGGGGGGGTCTGACAGGAGCTGGCTGGGGGGTCCTTGCAGGGGTGCTGAGCGGGGGGCTCTGAGAGGGGCTGGCTGGGGGGTCTCTGCAGGGGGAAGGAATGAGCGGGGGGGTCTGAGAGGTGCTGGCTGAGGGGTCTATGGAAGGGGCGGTGATCAGCAGGGGGGGTCTTAGGTCGGGTGTTCTTGATGGCACTGACAGGTCGCATGTGGGAAGGATTATGCAGCCCGAACCCTTTTGCCACCCCAATACCCCTGGGGTTCAAACTGGGATTGGGATTTTCCCAGCACTCCAGGCTGCGATTTGGGCTTTCTTGGTTAAGAGCCCCCCCTATTGGCTTTTGGCCAGCTTTGGGTTTGGGCAGCCGCTTCTCACCTGTTGGCCCAGATTCAACACCTCTGCCGTCCCCACCTTATACTTTTCAGCTTTTACCGTCAGTCCTGCCTCCTTGAGGCAGCCCAGCCCCCTCTTCACCTGGGACACCTGTTCCTCCCAGGTCTGGCTAAAGACACACATGTCATTGTATGCCAGGGCCATGTTCTCCATTCCCCTCAGCTTCTCTAGAATCTCCCCAGGCCTAGGGATGGGGTAGGCATTGGACACTGTGATGGCTTTAAGCTTTCGATAGTCCCCACTAAACCAGATCATCCTGTCTCCCTTGGGGATCAGCCCCACAGGTGAGGCCCATGGGCTGTTGAACGGCTGGATGCCATCTAAAGCCAGCAGGTCCTTGACCTCTCTCTCCAGGTTCTGGGCTGCTTTCCCAGTGACTCTGAACAGGGAACTCCTGATGGGGAGATTGGGTCCCACCTCAGGGAAGAGATCCCCCAGGGGATCTTCCCCCTTCTCCTCCCAATCCTCCCCTTCCAGGTTCAGGGGTCCCCTCACTCTCCTCCCATCCAGCAGCTAGAAAGGGAAGAACCCTGTGGATTCCTGGGGCATCACCAGCTGCCTCCCGATTCCCCTCAGTTCTACTTCCCATTGGGGAGCCCATTCCCGGTCAGGAATCCCTTCTCCCGCAGGACTCTGTCCCTGCAGCCTTCCCCAAGAGGGTTTGCAGAGCTGTGGCCAGCAAGTTCCCTCAGCTTCTCCAAGGAGGGATCCCTCTGCAGATCACCCCAATGGTTGGGAGGGGCCTGGGGAGTTGTGGTAAGAGCGGGGGTGGGGCGCTGGCTTCCCTCCCCAGCTCTTGTAGGGGCCTGGGGAGTGGCGGTTGAAGCAGGGGCGTGGCTCTGGCTTCCCTTATCAGTGCTGGGAGGGGCCTGGGGAGTGGTGGCTCCAGTGGGGGCGGGGCGCAGTTTTCCCTCCCCAGCTCTGCGACGGGACTGGGGAGTGGCCGTTCATGCGGGGGCAGGGTGCTGGGTTATCATCCCAGCTCTACGAGGGAACCCAGCGCCCCGCCCCCGCAGGAAAGACAACGTCCCAGTCCCCTCGCAGAGCAAGGAGGGGAACCCAGCGCACCACCCCCGCAGGAACGGCCGCTCCTCAGTCCCCTCGCAGAACTGGGAAGGGAATCGAGCACCCCACCCGCGCAGGAATGACAGGTGCCCAGTCCCCTCGCAGTTCAAGCGGGCGCGGGGCGCTGGGTCCCCTCCCCGGCTCTGTGAGGGTGTAGGCAGTGGCCGTTCAAGAGGGGGAGGGGCACTGGGTTCCCTTCGCAGCTCTGCGAGGGGACTGGGACCTGGTCTTTCCTGCGGGGGAAGGGCACTGGGTTCCCTTCCCAGCTCTGCCATGGGACTGGGGAGCCGCCGTTCTAGCAGCAGTGGGGCAGGGCCTCCCCTCCCCAGCTCTGCCAAGAGGACTTTGGAGTGGCCGATCCAGTGGGGGTGGGACGCTGGTTTTCCCTCCCCACCTCTGCGAGGGGACTGTGGGGCTGCCATACCAGCGGGGGCAGGACGCTGCTTTCCCTCCCCAGCTCTGGTAGGGGACTGGGGAGCAGACATTCCTGTGGGGGAGGGGCTCTGGGGTTCCTCCCCCGCTCTACGAGGGAACTGGGCAGCAGCCGTTCCAGCAGGGGAAGGGCGCTTGGTTCCCTACTCAGATCTGAGAAGGGAGTGTGGGGCCGTCATTCCAGCGGGGGCGGGGCACTGCTTTCCCTCCCCAGCTCTGCGAGGGGCCTAGGGAGTGGCCGTTCCAGCGGGGTGGGACACTAGGTTCCTTCCCCAGCCCTGCGAGGAGACGGGAGAGCGGCCATTCCTGCTGAGGCGGGGTGCTTCTTTCCCTTCCCAGATCGGTGAGGGAACTGGGGAGAGACCATTCCAGCGGGGACGGGGCACTGCCTTCCCTCCCCAGCTCTGCCAGGATACTGGGGAGCGGCCGTTCCTGCGGGGGCGGGGCGCTGGGTTCCCTCCCCAGGTCTGCAAGGGGACTAGGGAGTGGCCCGTTCCTGTGGTGCGGGGCGCTGGGTTCCCTTCCCACCTCTGTAAGGGGACTGGGCAGCTGTCATTCCTGCGGGGGTGGGGCGCTTTATTCCTTCCCCAGCTCTGCGATGGGACTGGGGAACGGCCGTTGCTGCCGGGGTGGGGCGCTTGGTTCCCTTCTGAGCTCTGCCAGGGGACTGGGGAGGGAACCCAGTGCCCCGATCCCGCACTAAAGGCCGCTATCCAGTCCCCTCACAGAGCCGGGGAGGGAAGACAGCGTCCCACCCCCACAGGAAGGTCTGCTGCCCACTACCCCCGCAGAGCAGGGGAGGGAAGGCAGCGCCCTGCCCCCGCAGGAACGGACACTGCCTAGTCCCATCACAGAGCTGGAAAGGGAGCCCAGCGCCCCGTCCCCACAGGAATAGTTGCTCCCCAGTCTCTTTGCAGACCTGGGGAGGGAAACCAGCACCCCACCCTCGTGGAACGGCCGCTCCCCAGTCCCCTTGCAGAGCCGAGGAGGGAAGGCAGCGCTTCACCCCTGCAGAAACATCCAAACCCCAGTCCCCGCGCAGAGCTGAAGAGCAGAGGCAGCGCCCCACCCCTGCAGGAATGGCCGCTCCCCAGTCACCTGGCAGAGCTGGGGAGGGGAGGCAGCGCCACACCCCCGAGGGAATGGCCGCTCCCTAGTCCCCTCGCAGAGCCAGGGAGGGTACCCAGCACCCCTCTCCCTCAGGAATGGCCTCAACCCAGTCCCCTGGCAGAACTTTGAAGGGGAGGCAACGCCCCGCTCCCGCAGGAATGGCCGCTCCCCAGTCCACTGGCACAGCTCGGGAGGGAAGTCAGCGCCCCGCCCCCCCGAAACAGCCACTCCGCAGTCCCCTCACAGAGCTCGGACAAGAACCCAGGGCCCCGCCCCCGCTGGAACTGCGGTTCCCCAGTCCCCTTGCAGAGCCAGGGAGGGAAGGCAGCGCCCCACTCCTGCAGTAACGGCGGCTCCCCAGTCCCCTCGCAGAGCTGGAGAGGGACACCAGCACCCCGCCCTCGTGGAACGGCAGCTCCCCAGTCCCCTTGCAGAGCCGGGGAGGGAAGGCAGCGCTTCGCCCCAGCAGAAACATCCACACCCCAGTCCCCGCACAGAGCTGGGGAGGGGAGGCAGCGCCACACCCCCAAGGGAATGGCCGCTCCCTAGTCTCCTCGCAGAGCCAGGGAGGGTACCCAGCATCCCTCTCCCTCAGGAACGGCCGCTCCCCAACCCCTGGCAGAGCTGGAGAGGGAACCGAGCGCCCCGCCCACGCAGGAACGGCCACTCCCCAGTCCATTCGCACAGGTGGGGAGGGAAGTCAGCGCCCCGCCCCCCCTGAAACGGTCGCTCCCCAGTCTCCTCACAGAACCTGGGAGGGAAGGCAGCACCGCGCCACCCCAGGAATGGCCGCTCCCTAGTCCCTTCACAGAGCCTGCGAGGGAAGGAAGAGCCCTGCCCCTGCTGGAACGGTCGCTCCCCAGTCCCCTCACAGAGCTGGGAAGGGAACCCAATGCCCCATCCCTGCAGGAACGACCGCTGCCCAGTCCCCTCGCAGAGCTGCGGAGGGAAGGCAGCGCCCCGCCCCCAAAGGAACAAACGCTCCCCAGTCCCCTCGCAGAGCTGCGGAGGGAAGGCAGCGCCCCGCCCCCACAGGAACAAACACTCCCCAGTCCCCTCACAGAGCTGGGGACTAGACCAACATAGAGCTAGAACATCTGCTCCTGTTAAAGTTAGACTCAGGACTCACAGGGTATGGCTACACTTGAAATTTCAAAGCGCTGCCGCGTCAGCACTTTGAAGTGTGAGTGTGGTTGGAGCACCAGCACTGGGAAAGAGCTCTCCCAGCGCTGCACGTAAACCACATCCTCTACGGGTGTAGCTTGCAGCACTGGTAGCCGCGCTCCCAGTGCTGCGGCATTGATTACACTGAGGCTTTACAGCGCTGTATCTTGCAGCGCTCAGACGGGTGTTTTTTCATACCCCTGAGCACGAAGCTGCAGTTCTGTAAAGTGCCAGTGTAGCCAAGGCCACAGTTTGTCAGACCACACTGTTTTATTAGCACAGCTCTCTGCTAATAACATCCAAATAATGTGAGCACCATGCAAGACACAAGCTATCTTATTTATACAGATAAAAGAGCGAGAATTAGACAAAGGGACAAAGAAAGCAAAACAGTAAAATTCACCTGAGGCACAGCATGCATATCCTACTTCCTTACTAACTCTTATCGATCTAAGGCTAATACTTCACCAATTGCCCTTAAACGGTGCAATTGTTCTGTGTTAATGTCTGTATTCCTGACACCTGGATTGCAGCATTCCAACAATTTTGCTTAAAGGTACAGACAGCATTTCTTTAATCCTTTCTATTTTCACAATATAATTGATTCTACTTTCACAATCCGTCCTTTTGGTCAAGCGCATGCCATGACCAACAATTACTGGGTTCCACAAATTAACTGTTTCTTATCTCTTTGTTCATCACCAATATTCAAAATCATCATAATATCACTCTGTTTTGGGGCAGTTACCTGGGTGACACAATTCTGGATACAACAGGAGATTAACTGAAAGCATACAAAAATCACTAAGATTCCAAACAGGATAGTTAGGGCTCCCTGAAACAACCAGTTTCCTATGCCAGAGAAATTGAACAGGTTACTTAGCCACTTCCATAAAGAACTCGGCTCTACTTGGGGAAGATATGTGATTTGTTCTAAGTGTCTAGCGCCATCTATTACCTCATTGCTAGCGTCAGGTACAAACAGACAACATTGTTTTCCAGTGAGAGCACAGGTCCCTCCTTTGGCCGCCAGCACTTTGTCTAATGCCTGACGGTTTTGGAGGGCCACCTGTCAGATCGCCCCTGTTTCTTTGGCCAGGGCTCTTAAACTTTCTCCGGTTTTATTTGCCATTATTTTAACTACTGGTTGTAACCTCAGGAGCCTTTTTGCGTGGTGTATTACTCCCCCAAGTGGGATAAAGGAACTGCCAATAGCCTCTTCCCAGGTGTCATTACTGTTCCATATTGTGTTAAACAGACGAGGTCCTCCAGTGAGGTCTGGGGAATTGAGTGGGATAGCCTGGACAGGAACACCAGTTTGAGAGTGGGCTGGGATGTTGCTGCAGACCCAGCATTTAGAAGGGTCTGAGCTATCCAAACTTGCTGCTGGATAAAAGAATTGCCATTGTTGTGGACTCCCCAGACCTTAAGACAGCTGCAGTTGAGGAACAGGCACCACCAGAGGCACATGTTGGAGGCAGGGCGCTTCTGGTTCTGACAACCTCAACTCAGGAAACCGCAGTCACAGTTTTATGTTCACCAGGCAGCAGGCGCTAGGCTCACTACTGCTTCTTCTTGGGCCTTGCTTTAGGTTGTCATCTGTGATAAAGAAAACTAACCCCCGGCCCAAAAGCCGGGTCTTGATCAGGGTCGTAACTACATCAAGGCCCTAGGCCTCAGTCGTACTAACATATAGCAGAGTAAGAAAATTGATTAATTACTAACTCACCTGAGGCTCACTCTCTGATTTTAGTATACACTATCCTAACACTACTATCATAACACTATTATATTACTAAATGCTGCTAAAATAATTAATGCTGCTATATGGGGTTAAAACTGGAAAATCCCTAAAATAACCAGTCTATCACTGCCAAAAAGACTAACAGCTGTTGGGTCATTATAGGTTATTAAGTAGCTCATGTAAGCATAAAATATAAATCATAATAACTCGACTAACAGAACAAACAATATGTATTTTTGGAACATAAGTTCCTCAAAATTGCTTAAGAAACAGCTGCTCAAACCGCAAGAAGAGGATAACCGGGGTGTCAAGGCCTTGGCAATAGAAGGAGCTTCCTAAGAGGAAGTAAAAAAGGACAAGCTTTGCAATTTTAGCTCTTTTTGCAATAATTGTTTTGAGAACATGTCATGTATCACCCAAATAAGGTAATGACAGATGTATAAGCTCATATGATAATTTGCAGTTTTAGGCTTTATAAGCACAGGTATCTCTGATGTAAGGTAGAGAGACTTACCTCTTGCTAGAGGAACTGTCGTCTCTCCATGCATATGCATGTATTCTCTGATTAATCAATAAAGGAGCCTCAGGCTGTCTGATCAACTCAACTCGTTGGTGGTCATTTTCCACGACATCTGCTTCTGGCAACCCTTATGAGAACGTAGATTGTAAGGTATTGCAGGCTGTTCCTCTACGTCTTCTTCTGGAGTCACAAGTCACTCTGCGTGGTCCTGAAGTGATGATTGGTTCACTGGGGGTGGTGCATTTTTACACGGTGAAGCATGTATCCACTCTGAGATGCCAGACAGTTTAACAGCCATCGGGGTAGTAAGCAGTGCCTGGTGATTCTTTGATGTTCTTTAAGTCTCTTTACTACTTCTTCCTTGACTTTGGCTATAACAATGGCCTTGACACCTTTATCTTTCCTGATGCATACATTCCTCATTCACACAAATAAATTGAGAATACAAACAGTAGTATTTTATATCGAGCAAAAAAGCATTGCAAATTAAAGCTTGCTAAGTTTTACAATTAATAACCAAGACAATTTACGTTGAGACCCAGGCCTTCAATGTTTCTCTAATTTACTTAACATAGACACAATAGAGAATCCTGTCTCTTACTAACTAAATCGTAAAACAAAGAGTTAGAGAGGGCCCAATTTGTAATGCGTATGGGAAAACCGAATCTTATAGTCCCAGGGGGTCATTTCTTTCTGCTATGTAAAAAAGGTGGCTAGCAGGATGAAATCAAATCATACTTTAATTCTTATGGGACATTATAAAATCCTGCTCCTACATATCCCCCTTTTGATACTAAGATTATTAATCGCCAGTGTCACTTCTTATTTAGTCCATGTAATAGAAAATACTGAGAGGTGATTTGGGCCTGTGGCTTTAGCTTTGCATACATTTGTTTTATCCACCAGCACATTTTAAACATTTCAATTAAACACATACAATTTAAAACCAAAAACACAATTAGGGGTAGTAACATTAGTATGCCAGTAGTTGTGGGAGACAATCCAGAAAATATGTTATACCAATGGTAGGCTGTTATGTTTTTCTGCAATGGCAATTCTTAACATGTCCCCATTTGTGTGTATAATATGAATGGTCCAATTTTCCACATTTTTTTTCTAGGAACTATGTTACCTTTTTACCTTTTAACAGATGATTGGTAACTGTTTGCCATTCAATGCCAAGATTGATAGAGAACTGAGCTAAATCAGTGCTTACAGTAAGCTGAGACTCTTTTGTTGTTATTGTGGTAAAGAGTAAATGTGATTATTGGTAAACACAGTACTTACATTACATTTACATTTGTCTTCTGGTGGGTTGCTAACACTTTTTAAACACTTTCCCCCAAGAATTAACACATACACATAGCCCATTATACAGTACTTTGGATTATCTGAAAGACAAAAATTACATTTTTCTACCCCTTTTGGGATGGCATTGATTCCTTTCTTTTACAAATACCCTTGCTGATTGCAGGCAAAACAGAGGAATTATCCCCATATTTTCTTGTGTTTTTTGTTCTATAGGCAGGCCAGGTTTTAATGGGTTCTACTTTTTAAGGGTTATGCGGAAATTATTCCACTGTTTAGTTATTAAAGTCATGAGGTGGTGTACCTCAAGTTTTTCCTTTTATATAGCAGACCAAGTTTGTAATGTTTTTCCTGCTGTGTTAAGCTTTAAGTTTATTCACAGCTAATAGCTGAGAAGCATCATTACCATATTACTTTAAAGGATTTTTCCAAAAATCATACACACTACAAGTTGTTACAGGGGTACTTACTAACATTAAAGTTATTTTAATGTTTAATATTAACAGTAACATTAGCATCAAATTTATTAAAGGTATCTTCTTATACCAGGCCTTTTATGTAGGCAATTTGTTTGCTGACCAGGTATGTTCTTTATTTGCAGCTTCTTTTATGCTGGTAGTTCTCATATTTCTTTATCAGTTAGGTAATTTGCATCAACAGAGGCTTGGCTTTTGGATTCAAAGCCATCAGCAGAGCTCAGAGATTCTCTCTTAACACACAGGGATCTGAAAAAGAAAACACAGCCTTTTGCGGCTCTTTTTGGAGCCCTAACAGGATTTTAATTCAGCAGCACGTTTCATTTGCATTTCTTTTACCCCTTTATACACTGCACACGTCCTAGGGAAAATGCACATTCCTTCTATACTATAACTTTTTAAAAACATTAGCCATATCAATTTTTACATAAGGTGTAACTGTTTCTTTTGTTCTTACAGAGTTTTCATGTACCCTTATCAAAGTGACAGTCTGATTACACAGAGCCATTTTAAGGCTCAGTGTTTTTAACATTGCTTCTTTTTGTTTTGTGCACCTCACCTCTGCTGTTGCTTCAAAGGGTCACTGTTAATTTCTTATTCTTTCATTACAGCTCTTAACTGCTATTGTTACAAAAAAAACCAGCCAAACAATAAAACTCCAGTATCTCTACCTATTCTCCTTGATTTTGACTGCCCTATTGCAGCCATGACTTGGTCTTTATTTAAAAACATTTTAATTTTGTAAAGAATCAAGATACCCCTTAAAGGTTAAATGCTAAATCCCAAAGCCAAACAACACTGATTACCTGTGTCTTGCAAAAAGCTCTGTCAGTTTTGCAACCTTGAATTAAAGAGTCAAATTAATTTGTAGTGGCATTAAAAACAAAAACAAAATCAATTTATCTTACACCTACACAACAGGAGTTTTACAAACCAGATGTGCTGGTTTAGATTCTTAGAACTTTACATATTTTCACAGACAAATAGATACATACACATTTTCTTTTCCTTAACATTTCTTTACACTGATTGGTTTTTAAATAGCTGTATATATATATATATATATATATATATATATATATATATATATATATACACACTGTATATGTATATATATATACACATATATACACTGTATATATATATATATACACACACACTGTATATATATATATACACACTATATATATATACACTGTATATATATATATATATATATATATATATATATATACACACACTGTATATATATATATATATATATAGATATATAGATATATAGATATATATAGATATAGATATATATAGATAGATATATATAGATATATATAGATATATATGGATTATTTACAGGCATTTTTCTGGAAAAAGAACCCATTTTCCCTTCAGAATGGCTGCAAAGAAACCAAGAATTCTTTCTCTTTAACATGGTCCTTTTTAACATTTTCCACAAAGTTTAACTGCTTAATTCTCTTCAGCCTCTGTAGAGTTAACTTTTCACTCCTTTCTTAAATCACTTGTTTATGTCCCAAAATGACACCTTTATCATCTCAGATTTCACCATTTTAAGTATTGTTCCAGGGGTTCATGCCTGCACTTACTGCTTTTCTTACTCCTGACACTATTCCCTTAGGGCTTTCAACCTGTTTCTTTATCTGTTGCTTGCCTGCTTGTCTGGGCCCGATCCTGCTTTTTGTTCCCAACGAACTGTTTGTGAGTGATATTGTGGTCATTTCACAATTTTGAAAGAAATGTCCAAGGAAAGGGCCCAGGAAGGGTGGGGACTAGTTGAGGAGCCCACCCTCCTTGCTGAATTGGTAGTGGAACACTAAAGAATCAGTTTTTGAGGCAGACAACAAAGGGGAACAAAACAAGGGTTTTTTTGTCCTTTTTACAAAGAGATGGGAGTATGAAGGGGGTTGGATCGATCTGGGGTTTGGAGAACGGGGTAAAGGGGAGCGCTCTGTCAGACGGTGGGAGAGGAGGCCTTTAATAAAGCTTTTAACTTATTATTTGAATAATTGAGAGAGGCAAGTTTTGATTTTGTCCACCTACAATTTGCCTCTTGCCACCACTGCATGAAACAATTAACCTCTCCTTTAGCCAATTTAGTTTTAGGTTGGCCGAGTTTGTCTTTTAAGACGTGCACTCAGTCTTTGTTCCAAGATTTTAACAGTCGCCACTGAGTTTTGGGATCCCCCTGAGTTAGCCTAGACCATTTTTCCAGAAATTTACTGGAGTCTGGACCCTTTTTACAGGAGTCCGGGCCCATCCTAAATACATAAAATGAGCCGGCGTTCATTTAGGGAACTGTCCCGACTTAGACGTCTGGTTACCAATACAGGAAGACTTCACACACCAATCACACAAGAAGGAAATTCATTTTCATCAGAGCGATGTCCAGTGCAACACCCAAAAGAGCCCACAGGCTACTGCCTCAATTGCCCTTGCTTTCACACCAGGGGTTTTACCCAAAGTGCGGTGCGGCTGCGATGGTGCAGATTCCACTCACTCAGACCACGGGGACAGGAAACCCATGGTCGGCCGATCCTCAGACAGAGATGGCACCCAGACTCAAACACTTCACAAGAGGATGGATAGACACAGAGACAGGACAGTCCTCAGTCCAGACAAAACACAGAAATAATTACCTGACCAGATTCCTGATATCAGATCCCGGGATCCCTACCAGAACAGAGTGGGAACCAACAGGTTCGATGGCATAGACTTCACTGTGGTCGTGCGCCTTTCCGCCCTAGTGGAGGACCGCTCGGGCCAAATACCCAGGTGCCAGCTGCCACGGTCATCCTACAAAAACAGTCAGGAATCACACAGCCCCAGTGAAGACGGTTGCCATCTCGGTGGAACCTCCAAATTATCAAAGTTAGTATCAGGACTCACAATTTGTCAGACCACTCTGTTTTATTAGCGCAGCGCTCCGCCAATAGCACCCAGGTAATGTGTGTGGCCATGCAAGACCCAAATAGTCTTATTTAAACAGATAAAAGAGCAGGAATTAGACAAAGGGACAAGGAAAGCAAAACAGTAAAATTCACCTGAGGCACAGCATGCATATCCTACTTCCTTACTAACTCTTATCGATCTAAGGCTAATACTTCACCAATTGCCCTTAATCGGTGCAATTGTTCTATGTTAATGTCTGTATCCCTGACGCCTGGATTGCAGCATTCCAACAGTTTTGCTTAAAGGTACAGACAGCATTTCTTTAATCCTTTCTATTTTCACAATGTAATTCATTCTACTTTCACACAATCAAATGAGGGAGTCCCATCTTCTGTGTGAGCTGCAACTGTCTGGGCCAGAATGGGATGGAGCTAAGGAGAGAGCAGGATCCCACAAAGAGTCAGGGAGCAGAGCTGCACAGGTGTAGTGCCAGAAACTGCTACATGTAGGAATTTGCAACCTGTAGCAGTTACTGATACCTAAGGTTGTTTTTATTTGCTGACTTGTCCTAATTTGCTAAAACTTGACAGTGGTTTCTCTAGCAAAGGCCAGTCCCTGGCCCTTTGGTCCAGACATTTGCATTCACATCAGGCTTCAAGTTGAGAATCATTTCTCATTCCTGCTCTGTGAGAGGGGAGACTGCACATGGCTAAGCAAAGAGAACAAACCCCAAAGCCCTCCCAGAGCTTTGGGAGCCAGGTTTGCTGCGGGAAATCTTCAAGCCTGGGCATTGCGATGATTGACCAGTTCATTGTGATTATTTATTCTGTGGTATTGAAGCCTTATTATACTCATGACTGAGTGGTTAAGGTGTTAGAATTGATAAGTCCAATAATATTCCCCTCTGTAGGTTTGAATCCTGCTCACAACCTCTCACTTAGGCAATACCTTTATACAAACAGATGCTCTCAATTCTCTCCCCACCCCAAGTAAATCCTGCTCTGCTCCTTTCATAGAGATCCCTGGGGCACCACCTCACACTGTGTCCCTGAGGTGTCAGGCAAACTCCCAGCAGCTGAAGTCTCTGCCACTCATCTGGTGCCCCATAGATCAGCCACAGCCCTGGTTCTGCTCCTCTCTTTAGAGCATGAAAGGAGCCGAGTCAGTGAATACATGGGTGCTATGAGGCTGCAGAACCAACAGGAGGAAAAAAAAAGGTGCTCAGCACCCACTGGCAGCCAGCTCTGCCCCTGCTTCGGGCCTTGTGGACAAGCTCCTGCTCTTCCCCCTCAGCACCTCCCCCTGCCAGTGATCAGCTGTTCAGTGGGGAGGAGGGAGAGGAATGGAGCAGGAAGATGCAGGGCAGGAAGGGGTGGGACTTGGGGGAAGGGGTGGAGTGGGGAAGGGCAGAAAGGGCGGGATTTGTCCCAGGTCCTGCACCCCTCTAGGGCCAGCCCTGAAGGAAGGCACTGACTATTACAGTGGCAATAAAACTGACCAGCATTGCGGGGGAGACTGAAGATCAGCTCTCATCAGGTCTCTTCTCTCCCCCACGGTGAGCCAGACACTGCTGTCTCCTGGCTCTCACTCTAGCAGCTGGATGCCAAGGAGCCATTTCCCCACAGGAAGTGCATTGAGTGCCCCTGTGGTGCTGGGGGGGCTTGTGCTGCTGCTGCCTGTGGGGCTGGCAGGGGGGTTGATGTCTGCACAGACTCTCAGCTGCCAGGCCGGAGGGGGCACTTGAGACCTTACCAGACTGGCTCAGTGAAGACGGGGGGTTGACAGACCAATACAGACTTTCTCCAGAGCCCAGAGCAGCATTCACCCATGCAGCCAGGCAATGAGCATTTACCACAGAGTGGAGCCAAGGGGGAGGTGTCAGCTGCTGTTCCAGCTCCTCGCGGACAGGCCCTGTCAGCCAAGAGACACTTCTTACTCACCACAGCTAAGGTCGTCTGGTTCCTCTCGTGCGAAAAGTATGGAGCAGCCATTTGTTTTCCTGTTTGTGCTCCTCTGTGATGTGAAAATCGGGGAGGGGAGGTAGAAGCCCCACTTCCCTTCCTAAATGACGTCCAGTGGGGGAAGCCAGGACAACAAGGTGGGGCAGCAAGTGGTGGCCAGATTCTTACTGTCAAGGTCTAGTCTAGCTCATGGTCCAGCTCAACTTCCTCCCCGCATCACTGGCCCCCAGTCCCCTTCTGCCACCAGGTCAACCCGGGAACTAAGGCAGGAATGGTGTGAGGAAGCAAGTCAAGCTGAGCATGGCAGGCAAAAGCGAGTCTTGTCTTTGTGGGCCACTCACAATGATATCCTTTTTGTGTGCCATGGCCATGGCCGATAAAAACATCCCAGACAGAGAAGCAGCAGGCCAAAATAGCATTATGCAGGTACCAAAGTAGCTCAGTTAGGCAAGCATTAGTGTGAAAATCTAAAGGTACCTGGTTCAATCCCTGGCTTTAACAGCCCTTTTATCTTTCTTTGTGTGGAGGTGGCTTGTTTTCTGGGAGCACAGCAGCACCTTTACCTGAGGTAAATCCCTGATTTTGAGATCCCCAACAAGACAATGGAGCATGGACTTCTCCCTCAGTTGGCCCACCTGACCTTTTAAAATCAGAGATGGGAGCTGTATTTCCCATGCGACTTATTGGTTGACCCAATATGGTGGGAAGAGAGTGAGGCAGGGTGGCCCTCGGAGATGGTGCCAGAGGGGGCAGGGACTGGGGACAAAAGCTCCTCTCCACAGCTGAGCGAGGGCAGTACTGGAGAAGGGGCATCTGTAAAAGTGTCCACGTGGAACGTGGCAGGGATTGGAGGGCCCAGGAGGAGATTGTAGGATGTTCAGTGACTTGGAGAAGCTGGACTTGGACATGGTGTGCATTCAGGAAATGCACAGTAACAGCTTTAGGGTGGCTTGATGGGCAGAGGGTGATTGGAGGAAAGGCCTGTCTTTCTGGCCCTCCTGGCCAGGGAAGAATGATGAGGTTGGAGTCTTGTTCTTCACATTTGCAGTACTCCATGGCACTTGTTACCGCTAGATTAGTGTTCATGGTCCCCAGTTAAGGTGTGAAAGGAACTGGCTCCCTTCCTCTGGACTACACAGTGTTTGGTGTAGGGAGTGGATTTTAATTGTTTCAGACGGCCTGAGGACCGCTGGTCCCATTTTCCCAACTCTCAGAGGAAACTCTTCTATGATGACCACTCCCTGGTGCAGGTTTGTAGTGAGGTCGGTTTAGAGGACATGTCTCTCCATAGTGGAACCAGTGGAGGGCAGGAGGTAGCCTCCAATTCCTCTGATCTGAGCTTGCACCAGACACAGATGCAGTACACCTTTCTGCAGGGATAGGCCAGGAGTCACACTGACTTATGTGAAAGAGAGCACGTCGACAGCCCAGTTGCCACCCTCTTCCTCTTGCCCAGGTTTAATAGTCATGGATAGGTAGGAGGGAGGAAGAGTCCCAGGCTGGACCCCAGTACACCTCTCCTCCTCTGGGCATCTGAAGCAGAGGCAGCTGGTGCTGACAGCTCCAAGGGAAGGCTTAAAAGCCACAGAGCAATTGAGGGAGGGGCAAGAGGAGGGGAGGATTTCCCCCAAGAGGCTCTTTTCCAGCTGCTGAGAAGCGCAAAAGTACCTGGTGTTTGCTCTTGCGGTGAAAGGGGTTAATACATTTAGGCGGCCTGGCTAGCTCAGCTGGCAGCACCTCTGGCTCTTACTCTGAAGGCTGAAGTTACAATTCCCTGTCTGGGTGCTTGTGGCTCCTCTTCAACAATACAACACACAATCTGCTTAAGCCCCCACCCAGTAACCTGGGGAAACTAGCCCTGGCCACTGGGTGCCTCTAAGAGGCGATACTTTCCCCACTCACACGCACTGAGTGTAGAAAAGAAACTTTAAGAAAAAGGAGGAAACTCACCTTGTATTAACTTGGGAAAACACCACAATGAAGATTCATAACACAACACTTTGAGCAAAACACCCACCCACAGCCCTCTAGGCAGTGGCCTTTTGCCTCCGGCTCTTAAATCCAGACACCAAAAGCTCTGTGGATGTGCCCCTCCCTTCACTGCACCTCACCCACAGCTGCTGCTCTGGGTCAATGAAAACCCAGAGTTCACCTCTCACCTCCCGGGGGGAAAGCCCCTTTCTCTCTCCACTGTCTGGCCATATTGCCGGCCACTTGCCGTTCCACTCTGTCACCACTCTGCTGGCCCCTCTCTGCTCTGGGACGTCTTGTGGTCCCACCAGGAGCGGAACAGACTCCCTAAAAGTAGTGGCCACCAGAGCCCGAACAGTAGCTCCATCCCTTCCACTCGAGGCCACGCCCCTGCACCACCCCTTCTCCCCAAGGCCCCGCTCCTGTGCGGCCTCTTCCCCCCAAGACCCCACCTCCTGCTCACTGCTCTCCGCCCCCTCCCCCCTCACTCACCCTTACGGTCATTACAAAGTGGCAAGGCAGAGACCTCCCATTTTTAAAAGCTCTGGGGTGTTGTTCCCCCCTGTTCAGGCACCCCTGGGGCCCTGCACTTCACACAGCTCTCCCTGATTTCAGCTGTTAGTGAGGAAGCCTCACTGCTAGCGCAGACTGGGCAGTTTCTTTTATGAGAGACACTGTCCCAAAGCAGGACTAATGCTTAGACCTGGTGATCAGTGATTTCAGATCTGTTGGTCTGCAGCAAGACTCTACAGTGAGTCTTAATCAGCTTTTTTATTACACAGAGACGAACAAAAGGGTCAAATGGTGCCTTGAAGCCTTAAGAAGAATCCACCCCACCAAGTACAACACTTGTCGCTATCTGCTCTCAACCTCACTGAGAATGTTTTGGGGTCACTCCTTACATTTATCAACCTAGGGAGAATCACAGTTAACAGGTTCTCCAGTGGCACAATTGGTTAGTGCACAGTACTTATAGGGCAGTCCTGAGAGGAGCTATGCTGTGGTTGTGAGTCCTAAACCTCACCTAGAGTACTGGTTTTCATTAACCAAATGGCATCATCCCCTCATTTGGCCCTGTGGAATGTACAATTCTAGCCCAGGGGACACTGAGGCAGGGGAGAAGTTAAAAATGCCCCCTTCGCTTATTAGCTCCTCTCCAGAGGGCAGGTCAGAATCTACAATCCTTTCTCCTCCACCAGTACCTGTGCCAGGATCCCTCCAGCAGAGCCTGGAGTCCTGCCCATGGCGTCTGTACTATTGACAAACCCTAAGTGACAGGGACAAAACACTCAAATCCTGCCTGGTGCAGGGAGCCAGGTTTGCGCTTCAAATTCTGTCGTTCATACATTTCCAGGCCGGGGAATATCCCACAACAGCATTTAATGGGAAGCTGCCTGCACAACAGTTACACTGCACAGAGCTGCTATGGAGGAAGGGTGGGAACTGGTAACATTTTGAGCATTGTTTGGGAAATGAGCTTTTTTTTGTGAGGTTAATAACTATCTCCTCAACTTTATTTACTCAACTTAAAAATGGGTGTCACTTGATTTTTGCATCTCCCTGTGAAACTATAACTGGCACGTATGGCTTTCTACAGGGGGTCATGATGTTAAAGTTGGGGAATTCAGTCTCTGTACTTCTGGGGGAGTGTTGCTTTTTAAACTGCCTCACTGCCAGGCACACTGTGCTGTTAGCTGCACCCACTGTCCTTGCCAGGGGCCGTTGCTGAACCCTGGGCGGCTGCACTGCCGTGCTGGGGTTACTCTGCAGGGGGAGAAGCTGCTGGGGAGCAATGTAGAGCAGGTGCAGGAAGGAGACGGGGTCACTATTCACATTCTGAACTGCATAATTTTCCAAATTTGGGAATAGATTCATAGATTCATCCTCCAGCAAGTGACCCCGTACCCCATGCTGCAGAGGAAGGCGAATGTCTGAGAACAATTCTAAGGGGAAGGTGAATGCAGAGCTATGACACTGGAGATGCCCAGACCTCCAATGGGGGCAGCGTGGCAATTAATAATGGGAAGATCATTTGCGAAATTAGCCTCCACTGACACGATTTGTCTCTGTTCCTATTTTATGCTGTGGTGTTAGTTAGAGGAATCAGTACAGATTTTTTATTATATGAATTAAACACTTAATTTTATGTAACCAAGTCAAAAACTTAGTGTCACTTATTTTTTCTCTGTCCTAGCAAGAATGAATTGAATTTTGTGACTTTCTGGAAAGTGCAGGGAGATTAAATGCAGGGAATTCAGTCTCTGTGTTTGTGAGCTGATGTTTTCCTCTCACAGGTCAGTTCCTGCATTGAAATACCAAGAGGAATCTAAGGGCTGGTGTATGCTGGGCACTTAACTGGCAGAGCAACGTCTCTCAGGGTGTGATCTCCACCGCAACCCACAGAGTTAAGGTGATCTAAGCCCTGGTTCGATAGTGCTAAAGAAAAGAAAGAACTGTTCTGTCAATGTAGCTATTACAGGGATGGGAAAACCCCTCCAGTCATTGTCTGCTCCAGAGAGCTATAGCAGTGCCACAGCAGTGTTTTAAGTGTAGATAGAGTGAAACTAGATCTGGCGCCAGTTCACACTGTGGATGCCCAGATACTAAAAGTGCAAAAACAACAACAACGCTGTGAGGATTTGAACCCTGTGCTGGGAAACCACAACGGATTTCTACCCCAGCACCTTAACCACTCAGCCACAACTACTTAACATACAATTGTTTCACTACATGATGATTCTGTTCTCACTGACTTGTCATTCCAATTGTTTCCTCAGACCAGCTTCCCCAGCACACTCATGGCTGCGCATCAGTGTAAGTGTGTCCTTGGCTGAACAGTGAGAATTCCTGCCCATTTCCCTTCCGGCTGGAGCAGGATGAGAGTGTGTTTGTGTGAACGACATTGCTGTAGAATGTTGTTCATTCCTCACTCTGACAGTTCAGACAGTCTCTTTCCTAGTCAAATCTCCAGCACATCGTTCCAATAGCAGGGGGCATGTTTTCTCTGGGGCACTGAAATATTTCCGGGGGCTGGTGCATGAACTCAGCCTTGCATTTCACCCTCGATGTTTCATGGACGAACAACAGCAGCAGAAAGAAAGAGCCGAGCCAATATCTCCCTGTCAGGGATGCAGGTACCACATCCCCTCTGTCTGCCCATCGCCACTGCAGGAGAGAAGGGTTCACTGGAATCGAGTTCCCTGGCTCAGACCAGAGACACAGGGAGGTTTTGCTGTTCATGGATCTGTGCAAAGGAAATTCTGTCTCTATGTGAAATTGAGGTAGCAAATGAAATGTCCACATGGTGGCCCAATGCCCTAAGAAATGTGGGTGAAGGACTCAGTCTGGGAAATGATTTAACAGGGGTTTGTTTCAATTTATTGCCCTGATTAAAAACTATGGCTAAAATGCAGCCATGTTGTTAGTACTTGTACCTGTGTAGGGACACCCCAGTGGGTGTTAAGTCCATTGCCTTCACCAAGAGCAGTTGATTATTTTATCAAGGCACAAATTTCTTGTCAAGGCCTAGAATCCAGAGAAAACAATACACTGATGATAAGAAGAAGTACATAAAAATATTTTGCAGCCACCATGGGTGTAACTATGATGTGTCATGTTTCACTTTTTATATCTGGCGCCACCTCCTTTCCCTTTCACCTTGTAGTTGACCAAGGGCAAAGCTGAATGTCTCTTCAGATACCAGGGAGTGCTTATGTCTATCCCTGCAAGCTACACAGGGGTTTGATGTTGCTGCTTTTAATCCTCTGGCTCTGCTGGGATAAGGAACAATTCAGGCTGTCACTGATCTGAAGGAGGAAGATCAGTTCTTGACAGGGAGAGGGACGCCTCCTCTTAAACGTGTTTGTCTGGCTGACAGTCCTGCTTCCCAGGTCTTGCCCATGGGGCTTCAGCAGTTTTGGGACCAGTTCACTTCCTTGGCCCCACCTGCTGCCCCCAGGCGCTCCCCTCCAGGGGCCCTGGCAGTGCAGTATCTGCCTGCTTGCTCCAGTGGCTGCTGGCCCCTCCCCATGGCAAGGTGGGGCAGAGCTGTGCCTCTACGCGCTGCCCCCACTCCAAGCCCCTGCAGCCAATGGGACACTGTGGGGGTGATGCCTCGGGGCAGCAGCATGTGGAGGTCCCCCAGCTTGCCCCTCCTTGGAGCCCCAGGTAAGCGCCGCACCCGACTCCCTCCCAGAGCCTGCACCCTCTCCCTGCACACACCCCCTCCCACCCACTCCAATCTCCCTCCCAGAGCCTGCACCCCCTCCCTCCACACACCCGCTCCAATCTCCCTCCCAGAACCTGCACCCCCATCCCTCCTCCTATTCCCCCTACCCCTGTCCCAGCCCGGAGCCTGCACCCAGCACCCAAACTCCATCCCAGAGCCTGCACCCTAGAACCCCTCCCCCACCCAAACTCCCTCCCAGAGACCAGCCTCTCACCCCTTCTGCACCCAAACTCCCCCCAGGGACTGCACCCCTCCTGCACCCCAATCCCCAGCCCCAACCCAGGGCCTGAACCCTAGACCTCCTCCCCCCATCTCCCTCCCAGACCCTTAGGCAGATGGGGGGCAGAGTTTTGAGGGGCAGGTTCTGAGTGGTATGAGTGACATTATTGGCCCACTGTGAGGATTGGAGGACTGGCACTGGCCCTACGGTAAATTGAGGTTGAGACCCTACTTTAAGGGATTGGAGCAATGCTGGAGAGACTGACGGGCAGGGAGCTGGGGAGCCGTGTGTGCTCCAAGCAGAGTTGTTGTTGTGCTCTGGTGACACAGAGCGGGGGTGGGGAGTTTGTAAGCTGTGGTGTTTGTATAGAGAGAAAGTTTAGTAACCCCTAGTTTAAAAACTGTTCCTGCTCTGAGCTATACATGACACTCTTTGTTGCGAGTATAGATCAGTGGGTGAATGTTTCCCTGCAGGATAATAGGTTCCTAGTTACAATCCAAGTGATTCCCTTGAAAAATTTTTTTGAATGAAAATCGATTTCCAGTCCCATCTCCAGTATGTTCAGGAGTTCGCTGAATGGGGATGGTTGAAATGAATTTAAACACTCAGCATTTTCCTGTGCAAATGTATAAAGACCTAGCAGAGCTGTCCAGCAGCTGAAATCAGTTCCAGTCCTCGGTGTCTCTGTATCTGAGGCATGTGCAACACCTCTGTGGTGATGACTGGAGAAAAAATGCTGGATTCAATGAAAGATGCGACCATAGGAGGGGAAAGTTTACGGCAGCACCACACAGGGTCATAACACTGAGATACGGGGCTTCGCTGTCACTACTCCTGTGTTTTCCATCATTTATATCCTAAGGAACACACCCTCCCCCTCCCCCACACACTGTCACACACAACCTTCTCCCCTTGAGCCCAATCCAACCCTCCTCCTCTCCCACACACACTCCACGGGACACAGCGCTCGGTGACTCACCCAGATGGGGGCTTGTCTCTGCATCTCCCCAACAGAGGAGCAGAGAGCCGAAAGGGCCACAGGAGACCAATGGAGCTAGGCAGGAATAGAAAAGACTTCCCCTCCCTTCCCTTCTCTTGAGTCCAGTTAATCTCACCCATGGGTCATTCCTGCCCCGGGTGGGCTCAAAGCACCAACCTTCCCCTCAGCAACGGAAGGTGGGAACCAGCTCTATCACACAGAAGGAGGCTCCCCACCTCTGCTGCTGCCATTCAGCAGCCATTAATATTGATTTGTTTTAGTTAGTGCAACCCCCTCAACCCCTAATCCATCCATGAATCAAGGAGGCAAGACCCTCAGCTGGGAACCAGAGGGGCAATGGGTTAGTGTACGGGACTTATAGTAGCCGTCCTGAGTGGAGTGATGCTGAAGTTGTGAATTCAAACCTCACCTAAAGCACTAGTTTTCTTTAAGCAAATGGATTCTGCCAATCAGTTTGCCTTACAGAAAATACAACTGCAGCTCAGAAGACACTGAGGTCCCCTTGCTTTACAGAGAGCAGGGCAGATTCCATAGATCTACCAGGCTCTGCTCTGTGATGCAGTAGGGACTGTCTGTGTGGGGAGTGGGAGAGCAGGGGAGGACTTTAGGGGATGGACGATGCCAGGGCCTGTAACTTGAGCTAGGTAAGGGAGGGGAAAGGTCAAACACCTTTGCCCGGGAAGGGGAACAAAGGAAGGGAGCGGCAGGAGGGAAGCAGTTGGAGTTTGGGCTTAGGGCTGTGTGGGTGGAATTCAGGGTATCCTAGCTAGGATCCAAGCACCCTGAAAGCCCAGAAGGACTCGGTGGAGGGGTCCTGACTGTGCCTGCAAGCTCTGCTGTAACCTGTGTTCCTGTTGTCCAATAAACCTTCTGTTTTACTGGCTGGCCGAGAGTCACTGTGGGTCCCAGGAAGAGGGGTGCAGGGCCGGACTCCCCCACACTCCGTGACAACTGGTGGCAGCGGCGGGAGATACTGCACCCCGTGGACGGCGCTTCCTGCAGTAAGTGACTGGGGAGCAGTAAAACGAAGGGGTGGTTAACCCCTGGGAGTGTGTGCCCAGTGAGAAGGACTTTGCAGTAACAGGGTCCCCCGGGGGATTGCAGCAAGCGGTCCCAGGGGCGAAGGAGTCTGCAGCTCGACCCTGGCAGAGAGGTGGTGACCTCACGAAGGGCTGGTGCACTAGGGGTCCCCCTGTAAACCGTGGGGAGCGGCGAGCACCCCGGCCTGTGAGTGGCCAGCAGGAAGATGTATGCCAAGCGGCGCAAGTGCGACCTGCTGGAGCTGTGCAAGCAGAGGGGATTGCGCCCGGGGAGACGCACCAAGGACCAGCTGATTGCCCAGCTGGAGCAGGGAGACCACATGAATGAACGGAGCCCTGTCTCTGAGGGAAGCAGCCGAGCAGATGCAGCGCAGGCACCAGTGACTGTCCCTGCTGGGAGTGGTCAGCCGGCAGACGAGGGCTTCCCGAGACCCCCCCTTCCTAGGCGTAGAGGAAGGGCTGGGAGGAGCCCAGTGTATACCGAGGGCACCGTGACACCCCCGGCCAGCAGGGGAGCCTCACGGCGAAGCTCACCCCCCAGCAGGGGATCCTCCCGGCAACGCTCGGCATCCGTGGAGCGGATGCGGCTGGAATATGAAAGGGAGCTGAGACGGGAGGAGCTTGAGTTAAAGAGGCAAGAGCTGGAGGAGAAGGCGAAACAGCGTGAACATGAGGAGAACCAGCGCCAGCGTGAGTGGGAGGAGAAGGAGAAACAGCGTAAACATGAGCTGGACCTGGCCCGGCTGAGGAGAAGTGAGGCCCCGGCTGCGGTGAGTGAGGGGGGACCCAAGCCTACAAAGAGCTTTGATAAGCACTTGCTGCCCCGGCGTAAGGAGGGGGAGGACATAGATACCTTCTTGACAGCCTTTGAGAATGCCTGCGAGCTGCACAGGGTTGACCCTGCAGACAGGATCGCAGTTCTCACCCCCTTACTGGACTCCACAGCCGTGGAGGTGTACAGCCGACTGAAAGGGGCGGAGGCAGGGGACTACGAACTGTTCAAACAGGCCCTGCTCCGCGAGTTTGGGCTGACTCCTGAGATGTACCGGAAAAAGTTCCGGAGCCAGCGTAAAACCCGTGAGGTTACATACCTACAACTGGTCAACCGGGCGCAGGGGTATGCTCGCAAGTGGACAGCTGGGGCCCAAACTAAAGAGAACCTGCTTGACCTATTTATACTGGAGCACCTGTACGAGCAGTGCCCGTCCGACCTGAGGCTGTGGTTGATGGACCAGAAGCCGGAGAACCCGCAGCATGCAGGCCAGCTGGCCGACCAATTTGTGGACAGTCGGGCAGGGGATGGCAGGGAGGAGTCTCGAAGGAGCAGGCCTGCCCCAACGCAGAGAGAGAGTCATCATGGGACCTCCCAAAGGGGGCCTATGGAGAACCCCCCCCAAAAGGGGAACATCCAGCGGCAGGTCCCTCCGACCCACTCAAGGGGACCCACCAGATATGGGCTGCTATCGCTGTGGCCAACGAGGTCACATACGGGCCCAGTGCCCCAAGCTCAGGGACAGACCAAGCAGACCCAACCCGCAGAGGGTGGACTGAGTAAAAACCCAATCGGAGGAGGGGCTACATTCCCAGGAAAGGGGGGTTGGCAACATACCACCTGTGGATGCTCCCGGTTCCGGGTTTTTGGTTTACCGGGTGGGCGCGGGGCTGCCCCTCCGGAAAGAGTGCATTGTTTCCCTGGAAGTGGATGGGAGGAAGGTCACTGGGTACTGGGACACGGGCGCAGAGGTGACGCTGGCCCGGCCCGAGGTGGTGGCCTCAGATCGGATGGTGCCCGACACCTACCTGACCCTGATGGGCGTGGGCGGGACCCCATTCAAGGTACCCGTGGCAAGGGTACACCTGAAATGGGGGGCCAAGGAGGGCCCCAAGGATGTGGGGGTACACCAGTATTTGCCCATTGACGTGTTAATGGGAGGGGACCTTGAGGACTGGCCTAGTAACACCCAGAGTGCCCTGGTCATGACTCGTAGTCAGAGTCGGCAAATGGCACTGCTCCCCGACAACGGGGAAGGTACTCGACCTGAGGTGCAGGACCCTAACTCAGGGAGCGGGGAACGCCCAGGGGCACGGTGCAGAGAGGCTGCGGCCTCAGACCCAGCCAGCAAGAGAGAGCCGGTCCCCATTCCTGTCCCAGCTGCTGAGTTCCAGGCCGAGTTGCAGAAAGATCCCTCCTTGCGGAAGCACAGGGACCGGGCTGACCTTAGTGCGGTACAGACCATGAGGAGAGGTTGCAAGGAGAGGTTCCTGTGGGAGAAGGGTTTCCTGTACCGAGAATGGGCTCCCCCAGGGGAAGTAGAGTCATGGGGGATCAGGAGGCAGCTGGTGGTTCCCCAGAAGTTCCGTCACAAGCTGTTGTACCTGGCCCATGACATCCCTCTCGCAGGGCACCAGGGAATCCGGCGCACCAGGCAGAGGCTGCTACAGAACTTTTACTGGCCTGGGGTCTTTACCCATGTCCGACAGTACTGCCAATCCTGTGACCCCTGCCAGAGGGTGGGGAAGGCCCGGGACAAGGGGAAAGCGGCTTTGAGGCCTTTACCCATCATAGAAGAACCTTTCCAGAAGGTGGCCATGGACATAGTGGGACCTCTCAGCAAGACGACCCGGTCAGGGAAGAAATACATCCTGGTGGTGGTGGATTTTGCCACTCGCTACCCCGAGGCGGTGGCCTTGTCCTCTATCGAAGCAGACACAGTGGCAGATGCGCTGCTGACAATTTTCAGCCGGGTGGGGTTCCCCAAGGAGGTCTTAACGGACCAGGGGTCCAACTTCATGTCGGCCCTGCTCCGGTCCTTATGGCAGAAATGTGGGGTCCAGCACAACTGGGCCTCAGCGTATCACCCCCAGTCCAACGGGCTGGTAGAAAGGTTCAATGGGAAGCTGAAGATGATGCTAAAAACATTTATGAACCAGCATCCGCAAGATTGGGACAAGTACTTACCTCACCTGCTGTTTGCGTACAGGGAGGTACCCCAGGAATCTACCGGGTTTTCACCTTTCGAACTGTTGTATGGAAGGCGGGTGAGGGGGCCCCTAGACCTGATGAGGGACGAATGGGAGGGGAAGGCCGCTCCCGAGGGAGAGTCAGTGGTGGAGTATGTCCTGACCTTCCGGGAAAGACTGGCCGAGCTCATGGGCCTGGCCAGGGAGAATCTGGCCCGAGCCCAGAGGAGGCAGAAGGTCTGGTATGACCGCACAGCACGAGCCCGTACCTTCGCCACCGGGGATCAGGTGATGGTTCTTATCCCCGTGAGGAGAAACAAACTCCAGGCCGCCTGGGAAGGGCCCTTCAAGGTTATCAAGCAACTGAATGAGGTAAACTATGTGGTGGAGCTGTCAAACCGGGCACATCACCGTCGGGTGTACCATGTGAACATGATGAAACCATACTATGACAGGGGGAATGTGGTGTTGGCCGTGTGTGGACATTGGGAGGGGCAGGGAGATGACCCCTTAGTGGATCTATTCCCTGGGACAAAAGCTGGTTCCCCCCTGGAGGCGATTCCCCTCTCTGAGCAACTGACCCCGGGCCAGCACGCTGAGATCAGAGGGGTGCTGCATCTGTACCGACAGCTGTTTTCCAACCAGCCTGGACGCACTAATTTGACTGTCCACCGGGTGGAGACTGGGTCACATCCCCCTATAAGATGCTCCCCTTTTCGGGTCACTGGTAAAACTGCCCAGGATCTTGAAAGAGAGGTCAGGGACATGCTGGCTTTGGGGGTGATCCAGCCGTCTTCCAGCCCTTGGGCCTCGCCAGTGGTGCTAGTCCCCAAGAAGGATGGGTCAATCCGGTTCTGTGTGGACTATCGAAAGCTCAATGCCATCACCGTATCTGATGCCTACCCTATGCCCAGGCCTGACGAGCTCCTAGACAAGCTAGGAGGTGCTCGGTACCTCACCACTATGGATCTTACCAAAGGCTACTGGCAAGTGCCGCTGGACGCAGATGCCAGGCTGAAATCGGCCTTTATCACCCCTCTGGGGCTCTATGAGTTTCTGACCCTGCCCTTCGGCCTCAAGGGAGCGCCAGCCACCTTCCAGCGCCTGATGGATCAGCTACTGAGGGGGATGGAGAGTTTTGCCGTGGCGTATATTGACGACATCTGCGTCTTCAGCCAGACTTGGGAGGACCACATGTCCCAGGTTAAACAAGTCCTAGACCGACTCCGAAAGGCTGGGTTAACAGTAAAGGCTGAGAAGTGCAAGGTGGGGATGGCTGAAGTATGTTACCTGGGCCATCGGGTGGGGAGCGGCTGCCTGAAGCCGGAACCAGCCAAGGTGGAGGTGATCAGAGACTGGCCTGCTCCCCAAACCAAAAAGCAGGTCCAGGCCTTTATTGGGATGGCGGGGTACTATCGAAGGTTCGTGCCCCACTTTAGTGCCATAACCGGCCCCATCACTGAACTATGCAAAAAGGGGAAGCCAGACAAGGTGATCTGGACTGAGCAGTGCCAGGAGGCTTTCCGGGCGCTGAAGGAGGCTCTGGTTAGTGGCCCAGTTCTGGCAAACCCAAATTTTGACAAACCCTTTATGGTGTTCACTGATGCCTCAGACACGGGACTGGGGGCAGCGTTAATGCAGGAGGATGGAAAGGGGGAGAGACACCCCATCGTGTACCTGAGTAAGAAGCTGCTACCCCGGGAACAAAGCTACGCAGCCATCGAGAAGGAATGCCTGGCCATAGTGTGGGCCCTTAAGAAACTACAGCCATATCTCTTTGGGCGACACTTCACCGTGTACACCGACCACTCTCCCCTGACCTGGCTGCACCAGATGAAAGGAGCCAACGCCAAGCTCCTGAGGTGGAGCCTGCTCCTGCAGGACTATGACATGGACGTGGTACATGTGAAAGGAAGTGCCAACCTGACAGCGGATGCGTTGTCCCAGAGAGGGGGCCCTGAACTTCCCCCAGGTCACTGGGCAGAGTGACTCCGCTCAGTTCAGTCTCGAAGGGGGGAGAGATGTGATGCAGTAGGGACTGTCTGTGTGAGGAGTGGGAGAGCAGGGGAGGACTTTAGGGGATGGACGATGCCAGGGCCTGTAACCTGAGCTAGGTAAGGGAGGGGAAAGGTCAAACACCTTTGCCCGGGAAGGGGAACAAAGGAAGGGAGCGGCAGGAGGGAAGCAGTTGGAGTTTGGGCTTGGGGCTGTGTGGGTGGAATTCAGGGTATCCTAGCTAGGATCCAAGCACCCTGAAAGCCCAGAAGGACTCGGTGGAGGGGTCCTGACTGTGCCTGCAAGCTCTGCTGTAACCTGTGTTCCTGTTGTCCAATAAACCTTCTGTTTTACTGGCTGGCCGAGAGTCACTGTGGGTCCCAGGAAGAGGGGTGCAGGGCCGGACTCCCCCACACTCCGTGACATGCTCTCTGCCAGCCACCAGGGTCAGGCAGAGCCCAGAGCACTGCCCCTGACTCCCCCTCAGTCTTTGCTCCCCAAACCACATGTGTGCTCGCCCTCTTCTCTGTGAGACTCAAACCCTGCCTGACTTTCTATATGTTGATGTGGTTTTCGTCTGTCGTGTTGATGTGCATGTGGGTCCTGTGTGATTTTGGTGGATGCCTGGCATAGTTTTGGGTGCATGTGTGTATGATTTTTGCATACAGATTGGTTTTTTGCTTAGTATTCTTTTGGTATGTGGGTTTTGTGCTTTCTTGTTGTGGGCTTTTGCTGGATTTTTTGGTGTGGATTTGTTCTTTCTATATTTTTTGTGGCTTTCCCTTTTGTGTATATGGCTCTGTGTGCTGTGTGAATTTGTGTGGGTTTGGTTTTTGTTTATGTCTGTGCAGGCCTGTGCAGTCTGTGATTTTCTCTTTCTCTCTGTGTGTTTGTCTCTCTGTTTGTATCTTCATGTGTAAATTCACTGGATTTTTCCAAAATCTTCACAGCTTTGCCAATTTTCACCAGGAATTTTTCTCCATTAAGAAATTCTCACGTGTTCCCTACCAGTTGGTGACCATTGCCCCAGGGGCATGTCAGTCTCAGAGTCCTGATTTCCCATTGACCCTTCCCCCTTTTATTGGGACTGGGAACTAGCCAACCAAAAACTCCACTAAGTTTTAGTAAAGGGCCAACAGTCCCTTACATGAGCCAGCCCCATGAGGGTCACCGATGGCCAGAGAAGGCAGCACAAGCTGGCCCCATGGTGTAATGGGCAGCACTCAGGACTCTGAATCCTGCAATCTGAGTTCAAATGTCAGTGGGATCTGGTATTGGTTTGTGGTAAAGCCCTGGAGCTCAAAGTGCTCAATTTCCCTGTTTCTAGTTGTTTAAGAGTGAGTCTTTTCCCTCCTGCTGAGTGACTCACACCCACTGGAACTAGGTCGTTGGTTGAGATGGCTGCAATGGATTGGGGTGTAGAAGTGGCTATGGCTGCCTGTAGTCCTGTGGTTTGACCTGGTTGGGATTCTTGCTGCTTCACACGATGCCCACAAGTTTGGCCCTTGTGCTTGCTGCCACACCTTTCCTCTGGCCCACACGGTGCTTGAAGAAAGGAGTGCCAGGGCCAGGATTAATAGTCAGGGCTTGGCAGGAGGGAGGTTGGAGCCCAGCCTGGAGTCCCTCACACCTTCCCTCCTCCGGACACCTAGAGCAGAGGCGGCTGGTGCAGACAGCTCCAAGGGAAGGTTTATAAGCCACAGAGTAACTGAAGGTGGGACAAGAGGAGGGGAGGACCATGCCCTTGCATGGCCAGCAGACAGCCACAAAGACCCCCGGCCAGGCTGCTCCCTGCCATACCAAACACCCACTGAAAGCAACCTACAGACCAGCATGCGGGGCAGCTGCTGATGCTCTGTGGCCAACATCAGAAGAAGGTAGGAAAGCAGGGCCACCCCCTGGTGTGGCCTCTGTCTGTTCCCACTCATAGTGCTCACTTTTGCCATGGGGCAGGAGATTTTACCCCAAGAGGCTTTTCCCCAGCTGGCAAGAAGCAGAGAAACACCCAGGCTCCCAAGGTGCTATTTACCAACCCCCTGAAGCACAGGGGCAGGTGCACACTTGGAAGAGGGAAACTGCTCTACACGCCAGCCCGGGCAGCCGCCCATTATCTTTGGCAAGTCAGGAAGGGCAAAGGCTAGACTGGAAGGACCTGGGGCTCATGCCCCAGCCTTTGTGACACCCAACCCCCAACTCCTTCCCGGGGCTCTAGCTGGAGCCAGAGCATTGGCCTAAGCCGCCAAGAAGAGGTTCCAGCCCTGAAGGGAGCAGGACTTTCAGCATGAAGGTAAAGTTGCAGCAACACAACCATGAAGCAACTTGAACTCTCAATGTCTGCTCTGAAGTCAGATCCCTTATCCATTAGGCCACATGAAAATAGCCTCTCCAAGCACTTCTTTAGAAAAGGCAGACACTGTGTTTCTCAGGTCTTCTACTGAGGGGGGCCGAGACTCTCTGGGCACAAGAAGTAGAGTTCCCAGCAACACGTGAGAATTAATTCTATGGAGCCAGGTGCAGGACTTTGGCAGGGAGGCTCAGGCGTGGCGGATTGGGGTGCAGTGGACGGGCTGGCTGTCTAGGTGAGGAGATTTAGTGACCCTCAGGTGCAGGTTGGAGGAAGAGGAGGAGGAATTGGCAGTGGCCGTGGAGAAGAAGAGGAGGGGTGGAGGTTCTTAGCAAGCCTGGCTAGCTCAGTCAGTAGAGCATCAGGCTCTTAATGGGAGGGGCCAGGGTTTGAGCTGCTGTCCAGGGACTCAGCTTTTAAGTTGCCTTGTGTGCCAGGAGCCAAATGATTCCTGGTGGTGCCCAGAGCCATGTGTGGGACAGAGAGGCTGAGACTTGTGGCACCTGCTCTGCGGCAGGGATCCTGGCAGCTCAGACTCAGGGAAGGCTTCTGCGCTCAGAGCTGCTGACTTTGAGAGTTCCCGGGCAGTGCACAATGCCTGCTCTACCTCAGGCCCTGCCCCCAAACCATCAAAATCTCTTCCTAACCCGCCCCTTTCTCTCCTCACTCCTCTAGCACACCCCTTCAATGGCCAGCGGGAGGCGCTGAAGCAGAAAAGGAGGAGCTTGTCGGCCAGGCCTGCTAGCAGGTGGGAGGTGCAGGGGCGTGCTGGGCAGCTTTTTTTTCCCCTCTGTTTCTTCTGCAGCCCTGTAGCACCCATGGAGTCGCTGACTTGGCTTCTTTCACACACTAGAGAGAGGAGCAGAACCAGGACTATGGCTGATCTAGGGGGCACTAGGTGAGTGGCAGAGGCTTCAGGTGCTGAGAGTTTGCCTGACCCCTCAGGGACACAGTGTGAGGTGATGTCCCAGGGATCTCTATGAAAGGAGCAGAACATGTTTTACTGGGGTGGGGAGAGAACTGAGAGTGTCTCAGGGGTTGTAAAGAGGTATTGCCCGTGTTAGAGACTAGCTAAAACACAGGCCTTGCTGTAAGCAGGATTTGAACCTGTGTAGAGGAACCCTATTGGATTTTGACTCCAACACCTTAACCACTCAGCCATCACTGCTGTGAGGACAAAACTGCCCCACTGCCAGAGAAACTGGTAAAGAATTACAATGCCCAGGCATGAAGTCATCTGAACTACAGAATTCCCACCGCAAACCTGGCTCCCAAAGCACAGGGGGGATTTGGGGTTTGTTCTCTTTGCTTAGCCATGTGCAGTCGCACAGAGAGCGCGTTTAAAAGTCTCCCTTCCCACAGATCGGGAATGGGAAATGATTCTCAACTTGAAGCTTGATGTGAATGAGGATGTCTGGGCCACAGGGCCAGGGACTGGCCTTTGCTATAGAAACCAGTGACACACAGAACTAGGCTAAGGAAAATGTTTCCTGGAGTCAGTAGCTGGATTAGCAGCAGTATTGTGCAGAGAAATGTCTCACAAGAGGAGTCAGCGCATTGGTGGTTCAGTAGCAGAAGTCACAGATACAGCAGGGGAGGTCTGTGGATCGGGAGTTAGGGGCACTGGCAGAGCAGTGAGAGGGGAGCCCAGGGCTGGGCTAACAGGGGCTGTGGGTCAGGACAAGCAGTTCTGCGCGGAGTGTTCAGAGCTGCCCTGTATCTGCCCTTTCTCTGCACCGTCCCTGCTCCCAGAATGCACCAGGCCCTGGACTGAACTCTTCCCCTGCAGGCTGAGCTGGTTTCGTTTGCTGTGATCCTGTTAGATGGGCAGGGGAGGAAGTGACAGTCCCAGCCCACAGCCAATGCCCCCCTGTCACCCAGCACCCTTGGCCCCAGATCCACCCAGCCTAGTAGAGAACTCAGCAGGGCAGGGCAGCCAGGAGCTGTGCCCTGCCAGGCACTCAGGGGCATCCACCCTGCAGCTGGGTATCTCCCCAGCGTGGTCCATGGGAGCTCACGCACTAATGGGGTAGTGGCAGCAGCTGCGTGGTGGGTTGGGCTGGTGACTTGGGTCCATCTCCTGGGGTTGGCTGGGTTCATGCTCAGACGACTGGCCCCAGTCACCGGCCGAGCCCCCCAGCCACGCTGCTGCTGTTAGCGCACTAGCCTTGGGTGGAAGCTGCTGGCTGGCTGGACCCTGAGAGTGAATCAGGTACTAGGGGAAACCCCCCGGCCTGAAGATTCGTTGCCGAGATTCCTGGGAGCTGTCCATCCCTATGGCTTGTGTGGCTGTCCCTGGGGGCCCAGTAATAGCTCTGGAGGGCGACTCGTGTCACCTGGGGGGAGGTGATCCAGGCAGTGGGCAGCCGGGGTGTCTGACTTACTGGTAAAATTGGTCTCTTCACTCCATGGTGCTCGGCGGCCTGGGTCAATACCGACACCTCCCAGGAACAGGTCGGGGTTGAGTGGGGTTAGAATTTTCCTCTAAAGTGATTTTAGGGTCTGATCCTGCAAGTCCCCCATGTACCCAGTACAGGATGGGTCCAGGCACCTCACTCGATCCAGTGCTGGCATATACAGCAGAGAATTGGAAGCGGCAAATCGGGGGGTCATATAAAGAGACTAGAAATACAAGAAGTTACTTTTGAAAGGAGAAAAGAAAAAGACGACATTCGCGAGCTGTTTAATAGGGCGTTTGCCCCTTGCAGGCTGCGAAGGGAAATCTCAGGGGTTATGTTCACCTGTTCCCAGGGCTGTGTCCTCAGGACAGATTTGTGGGAGAAAGGAAATCACCACTGAGAGAGGAGCTGGGCTCAGGGTGGATTTTTGTGCTTTGTCAGGGAATTTAGGATCTGGGACTGGAGCCTTAAAAAGGGAGCGGGTGAAGGCTCCCCTCTGCTTTCAGGCTGAAGGAATCCTGGGTTTGGTCAGTCCATCCGGGGGGTCACATCGCTCCCAGGCAAAGAGAGGAGGAGAACTCCTCTCACAATGACACATGCAGATCCTGGAGAAGAAGAAAGAGATAAGAGACCAGCAGCAGGTGAAGGTGACTGAGGAGGGGAATCCCTTGTGCATGTTACAGAACACTTGGGAAGCTATGGCCATTCAAACACACTGAGCTTTACTAACGAGCAAGGCCAGACTGCTGTGACTCGGAGAAGGGTTTAGGTGTCATAATGGACAAACAGCTCAGCATGAAATGCCCGTGCGATGCTGTCGTTGTCCTTGGATGTACAGACAGGAGAACAGTGACTAGATATAGGGCACTAGTGTTATCTCTGTACAACATTGGTCAGACCAACACTGGACTTTTGCACACAGTCATCCTGGCCACATTTTAAGTTGAAGAATGAAAAATTGGACAGGGGGGCAGAGAAGAAGAAAAAAAGCGCTGAAAAGTTGCCTTCCAGTGCGAGACAAGAGCTCAATCTGCTCAGTTTATCACAGAGAAGACCAAGAGGTCACTTGATGACAGTGTGTAAATCCCCTCCCAAAGAGAAAATTCTGGGTACTGAAGGGTTCTTTAGCCCAGCAGCAAAAGGCAGAACAAGAATCAGTGGCTGGAAGCTAATGGCAGAGAAACTAAAATGAGAAATAAGGGACACATTTGCAATCGGGTGATTAAACACTGGAACAAAGTACCCAGGGCAATGATGGATTCGCCATCCCACATGGGGGTGGCAAGAGGGGACGGGGGGAGGGGCTGAAGAAAGTGCTCTCAGGTGAGATAGAAAACCATTTCTCTCTGGTGCTTGGCTGGTGGCCTTGCTCTCATGCTCAGGGTCTCCCTGATCTCCATTGCTGGGGTCAGGAAGGAATTTCCCCCAGCTCACACTGGCAGGGATGTTGGAGTTTTTGTCATCCTCTGCGGCATGGGGCACAAGTCACTTGCCTGGATCAGCTGGGTACATCTCACCAAATCAATTCCAGTGCAGGGGCCTCCAGTATTGGTACCCCTCTGCCTCTCCTATGCTCTGCCTGGGGCACACAACGGGATATTCTCCTAAGGGCTGCAATATTTTGGTTTAATCCTGGTTGTTGGGCTCAGTGCAGGGTTGACTTTGTGGCCTGTCACGTGTACGGGGGTTAGACAGGATTATTTAGTTGTCTTGACTGGCCTTAAAATCTAGACATGGATGTTCTGGCTACAATATTGCAATGTCTGACCAGTGGTCTCTCCAGCTCCCAGGGGCCTCGTTCCAATCGAATCCCAGGCCAGGATTCAGAGACTGGCAACTGCAGCGCAAGGCAATGGGGGCTGGTGGGAGTCACTTTGGGGCTGTCACTAGTCACAGAAAACAGAACCTCTCCCAACATCCCGACTGCTGCGCATCAGGACATCTGGCCGTAGAGGAGCCGGGGCAGTGCCCCCCGTGGAAGGAATCAGGCGGGATGGAAACCCACAGGATGGGGAGTTGTGTGTTTCAGGCGTGTTGGTATCACTCAAACACATGCACTGTGGCCACACGCAGAGCCAGTTCGTGCTGTAAAACCCCCAGACCCACGAGGGACGTGTTAATCTCAGCACAAGTTCTGCTTTAACCCATTAGAAATAACCCTGTAATTATTGTGGCATCTCAGTGCCAGAGGACACCAAACCCCTGAGCTGTCAGTAGAGGGCCAGGTGTAGCGTCACTGGACACTGTCAGTGCTTCGGAAGCGAGGCCTTGTACTTGCTGGCCCTGGCGGCTCAGACACATGGCTAAGGAAAGGGGAAGGTTACACGCACCCCAAGCCGGAGCCCTCACCCCCTCCTGCACCCCAACCCCCTACCCAGCCTGGAGCCCCTTCCTGTACCCTGAACCCCTCATTCTCGCCCTTCACACCCCTTTACAGCCCTCACACAGTCCCACACCCCACCCCTCGTTGCAGCCCAGAGCCCCTTCCCATACCCTGAACCCCTCTTTCCTGCTCTTCAACCCCCTTTACAGCCCTCACCCTCCTCCTGCACCCCAACTCCCTGCCCAGCCCAGAGCCCCTTCCCATACCCTGAACCCTTCATTTATGGCCCTCACCCCACATTAGAACCCTCACCCCCTCCCGCATCCCCACCCCCCATCCCAGTCCGGAGCCCCTTCCCATACCCTGAACCCCTCATTTCTGTACTTCACCCCCCATTAGAACCCCCACCCCCTACCGCACCCCAACCCCCTGCCCAGCGCGGAGCCCCTTCCCGTACCCTGAACCCCTCATTTCTGGACTTCACCCCGCATTAGGACCCTCACCCCCTCCTGCACCCCAACCCCCTGCCCAGCCTAGTGACAGTGAGAGAGGGTGAGGAAGAGCGAGCCACCGAGGGAGGGGAATGTAGTGAATCAGGGGCGGGGCCTCAGGGAAGAGGCGGGGCCTTGGAGAAGGGGCAGGGTTAGTCTGTTTGGTTTTGTGCAGAAAGTTGGTAACCCTACTTCAGGCCTAAAGCCTGGGGTGACCTCCCCACTCCAATCTCTAGCCAAGCAAATTGGAGCCTGCAGGTTTCCAGGCCAGGTTCACTTCGTGTCTCTCATTGGAGCTGCTCTGTACTGGCTCCCTGCCCAGCCGCTGCTGCTCCCCCAGAACCCCACCCAAACCTGCAGCCAGCTGTAAGCTCTGGGAGTCACAGCCTGTTCCACATGTGGCTCTGCATCCATTCCTGGGGATTTCTCTCCGCATCCAGCTCTCTGCAACTCCTCGCCTGCCACGCAGCCACCACTTCCCGCAACAGCCCGGCCCTTTCCTGCTTCAGGACCGTTCCCCTGACCTGGCCAGAGGAAAGAGAAGTGCAGCAGGGAAGGAAATGGTGGGGATTGTAGTCCCATTCTTAGCAGATCTATCACAGTCCCAAACACAGGCTGAAAGACGCTGCAAACAGACAAAGTTCCTCTCTGCCCTATCAGATTATAAGTCCCAAGGTTTCTGGGGTCACATTGATTGCCCCCTCTTGCTTAAAGAAACAGTCTTAAAGTCTGCAGCTGCCTTTTCAGCTCCTTTCTGTACCTTTAACTGCAAACTTTATATTATATCCTTTTGGTAACACACTGATTTCCTGCATTTTGTACCGATTCAACTCCAAAAGATCCACGAAATGTTACCAAGAAATAGAAAATTGAGAAAGTCAGTGTGTTTGTGAAAATGTTCATATCTTTTAAAGCCATCTCTTGGGTCAGTGAACCCTGATCCATGGACATTCGAGCCACACTGAAGACTGGGCATCTGAAGGGAACGTCCAGTTGAGAGACAAAGTTTCCCTCTTCCCCAGCAGCAGGCTCAGCAAAGCCAGCGTCACATGAGCTGGCAGAGACCATGTCCAGGACAGGTCGGTACATTTCCAAAACCTTGGAGACCATGGCCTGAGGCTCAGTAGGACTGACACTCTGTAGACCCGAGTCTAGGAAAAGAAAAGGGATGGACAGTGAACAAGTCAACACAACCCACTCCTTTTCACTGGGGGGGTTGCAAAAATGAAAAAAAAAATCCTCAACATTTTAGCTTTGGCTTTAGATTTCCATTGAAAACCACAAAGTTTTCTTGAGAAATTAAAAAAATCCTTCAGCCCAGGCAGCCCGAGGTGCCGGGCTCCCTGGCAGGCCGACACCTCAGCCACCTCTTGCCTCATGGCCTAGGCTCTCAATGCTCTGCTGGTTGCCTCCTCCCTTGAAGGCCCCAAGCAAAAAGAAACAAGCACATGCCTAGCAGAAGACAGTTTTGATTCATCGACCTTTGGGTTATGTACCCAGCAGGCTTCTGCTGTGTCACTCTGCTGACTCTTTACCTACAGCCTCCAGCACTCACACTTGTCTTGCGAGCTCTAGCGCTGGCAGGCAGATGCGCAGGCTGCTAGGCAGCAGCCTTGGTAACAGCAGACATGTGTCTCTGTGGCGCAATGGGTGAGTCTGTTTTGCTGTTAATTGAAAGGATGGTGGTTTGAGCCCATCCAGGAATGGCGATAACCCCTTGTTCCTCAAGACCTGCTGGGAGCCTCAAAGGCTACCTCAAATCCATCTCTCTTGGCCTCAGTGGTTTCAGCTGAGGCCCGAAGACTGTGCTGGATGCGACTCAGAAATCCATCTCCCAACACCCATGCTGGAGGCTCAGGCTTAATCCTCAAGGCTGAACGCAAAACCTTCAGCCAGGCGTGTTTTGCTCCATTGCCGCCTCCGCCCAAGCGGCAATGGAGAAATGTAGGAGAAACGCCGGCTAGAAGACGCCTCCCTCTCACTTCTCTGTAGGCTGTGACATTATTAATATCAACTGGGACCATATAGATCATTGCTGCCACCACTGTTATATATTTGCAGCAAATATTGTGCAAAAGTTGTCGTGTGAGGTGTCTGTGACAAGGTTATGATTTGCTGGTTATAATTATACTAGCTGTATGTGTGTACCATTTTTGTATCTGCAATTATGAACATGGGCTTTGTACTTGTATCTCAAAGGTATTTGATTTTAAGTACCCTTAGTGATGCATTTGGTCAGCTTTTTGAGAAAGGACTATTCTCAGTCAAGTGCCCAATCAAGAAATGCTTCACTGACAATGGACTTTGGAAAATGCCAATCCACATCTGAGCTTTCCTGGGAACATTCAAATTAATATGTAAACAATGGCGTAGGGCTGCAAATTGAATCATGCATGGACATGTGACCTGCCCATGTGACTCCAGACTCCATCTTGCTGCTGTGATTTTCCTAGGTCAGCCCTAGGACCAATCCTATTCAACTTATTCATAAATTATTTGGAGAAAGGGGTAAACAGTGAGGTGGCAAAGTTCACAGACGATACTAAACTGCTCAAGATAGTTAAGACCAAAGCAGACTGCAAAGAACTTCAAAAAGATCTCACAAAACTAAGTGATTGGGCAACAAAATGACAAATGAAATTTAATGTGGATAAATGTCACGTTGGAAAAACATAACCCCAACTATACATACAATACGATGGGGGTTAATTTAGCCACAACTAATCAGGAAAGAGATCTTGGAGTCATCAGGGATAGTTCTCTGAAGACGTAGCAATGAATTGACACATATGACCCCAAGATGAGATCATTAATACACTAACCTGAGAAGAAGGACACCCCAACACTAGTAGGGAGAAGAAATACAAAAAGGGAAGAGGGGAGAAACCCGTACTGAACATGCATTACACCTAGCGACGGCAGCAGAACAGATTATCGACTACACAACCCAAGAACGGGATCTGCATGTTGCTGTAGACAGATCAATGAAAAGCTCCATTCAATTCACAGCCGCCTGCAAAAAAGTTAACATCATGTTAGTATTCATAAGGAATGGGCTGGAGAATAACACCGAACATTTGTATACAAACCAAAGAGGAAGCCTCCAATACCCTGGGACCACCCTGCCTACTGCAGCGCTGCACACAGGATATTTTATATGTATCTTTGAGAACTGGGGAAGAAATGGGTCTAAAAAGAAACATTTGCTAATGAGAGAAAACCACCCGAATATGAAGATATTTTATATTAAGTGAGAGTAATTGGACAGTGGAAGTTCAATTAACAGACAACAGTAATTCCCACCCCCCCGCCACACACACACCATTCACATGGCAGCAGGGAGCCCTTTGGGGAGGTGCTTTAAGAGGGTACGTGAGGGGAGTGTGGAGCAGGAAAACTTCCTGGCAGTGGGAAGGAGGCAGAAGCAGGGGCAGGCAGGTGACTGGCAGTTGGGGGTAGCAGTAGCCAGGACTGTGTAACCTTCTGCTGGACAGTCTCCACTGCGGACTTTTTCCTTCTGTCCCCTTCCTCGCCAGAAGAGAAAGGCCACCCCAGCCCACCCCAGAGGCAGCTGTGTCTCAGGGCTCTGCAAACTGCATCCATTAAGCCCCTTCTCATTTGGGGGATGATTCAGGACAATTTCCCAAATAAAGGAAGAAACTTTGCTGCAGGTCAAACGAGTGTGAAAATATCCCAAATCTGAGATTGTTAAATTAACATTGGAGAATTAAAGAGAAAATGGGGCAAAATCTGAAAAGGAGACTAGAGAAAGTGTCAATAATTGCTCCACCAGCACCGACCCCTCATGGAGCCCTTGCTGCTTTTACAGCTGAGAGGAGACTTCCTCTCTCTGATGCCTGGCCATGGTGGAACTGGTGACCCAGTGAAGCTGACTTGAGGCTGATGCAAGCTAAGCAAAGCTGAACCAGCTGCCCAGGGTACGGGGTTGGAAGCCAAAATGGGGGGTGGGCCTGGGTTCCCATACATCAGTGGTATGGGGACAGGCAGCTGTTTCCAGATCGGACACTCGGGGCCCACAAGTGACCTGCTGCCTGACACCAGCTCCTGGACTTGCCTGTTGGGCAGGAGCCCCCCCCAGCCCCTCCCCCACTGTACCCCCTAATCTCCACTCCCCTCCCCGAGCTGGGGGAGAACCCAGGAGTCCTGGCTCCTAGCCCTGCCCACCCCCGTATTTCCATAGGGCCCCACCCAACGCCACCCCATCCTACATCAGCTTCAAGTTGAGAATCATTTCCCATTCCTGCACTGTGGGAGGGGAGACTTTTAAACGCGCTCTCTGTGCGACTGCACATGGCTAAGCAAAGAGAACAAACCCCAAATCCCCCCCGTGCTTTGGGAGCCAGGTTTGCGGTGGGAATTCTGTAGTTCAGATGACTTCACACCTGGTCATTGTGACTCTTTACCAGTTTCTCGGGCATTGGGGGATTTGTTTCACTGATGGCTGAGTGGTTAAGGTGTGGGAGTGGAAATGCAATAGGTTTCCTCTGTGCAGGTTTGAATCCTACTCACAGTGAGGTCTGTGTTTTAGCCAGTCTATCACCTGGGCAACACCTCTGTACAACCCCCTGAGACACTCTCAAGTCTCTCCCCACCCCAAGTAAATCCTGTTCTGCTCCTTTCATAGAGATCCCTGGGGCACCACCTCACACTGTGTCCCTGAGGGGTCAGGCAAACTCTCAGCACCTGACGCCTCTGCCACTCACCTGGTGCCCCATGGATCAGCCAAAGTCCTGGTTCTGCTCCTCTCTCTAGAGTACGAAGGAAGCCAAGTCAGCGACTCCATGGGAGCTATGGGGCTGCAGAACCAACAGAGAAAAAATAGGTGCTCAGCACCCACTGGCAGCCAGCTCCTCCCCCGCCCACTAAGGCCTTGCTGACAAACTCCTCCTCTTCCCCTTCAGCACCTCCCACTTGCCAGTGATCAGCTGTTCAGTGGGGTGCAGGAGGCACTGGGTGGAGGGGGAGGAGCAGGGACGGGAAGAGGTGGGGGTGGTTGAGGAATGGGGCAGGAAGTTGCAGGATGGGAAGAGATGGGACAGGGGTGGGGACTTGGGGGAAGGGGTGGAGTGGGGGCAGGGCCTGGGGACAAAAAGGGGGATTTGTCCTTGATCCCAGACCCCTCTAGGGCCGGCTCTGAAGGAAAACGCTGACTATGACAGTGACAATACAACTGACCAGCATTGCGGGGGAGGCTGAGGGAGATCCGCACTCATCAGGTCTCTTCTCTCCCGCACGGTGAGCCAGACACTGCTCTCTCCTGGCTCTCACTCTAGCAGCTGGATGCCAAGGAGCCATTTCCCCACAGGAAGTGCATTGAGTGCCCCTGTGGTGCTGGGGGGGCTGGCGCTGCTGCTGCCTGTGGGGCTGGCATGGGGGCTGATGTCTGCACAGACTCTCAGCTGCCAGGCCGGAGGGGGCACTTGGGACCTTACCAGAGTGACTCAGTGAAGATGGGAGGTTGACAGAGCAACACAGACGCTCTCCAGAGCACAGAGCAGCATCCGCCCATGCAGCCAGGCAATGAGCACTTCCCACAGCCTGGAGCCGAGGGGGAGGCAGCAGCTGCTGTTCCACCTGCTCGGGGACAGGCCCTGTCAGCGAACAGCCACTTCTTACTCACCACAGCTAATGGTGCCAGGTTCCTCCGGTGGGGGTATGAAGCAGCCATTTGTTTTCCTCTCCTTTTTGTGTGCAGCCGCTTACAAAAACATCCCAGACAGAGAAGCAACAGGCCAAAATGCTGTTTTGCAGCTGCCAAAGTAGCTCAGTTGGGAGAGCGTTAGACTGAAGTTCTAAAGGTCCCTGGTTCAATCCCAGGCTTTGGCAGGCCCTTTCGTTCCTCTTTGTGCAGGGGTGGCTTGTTTTCTGGGAGCACAGCAGTGCTTGCACCCAAGATAAGTTACTGATCTTGGGCTCTGCAGTAGGAAAACATAGAAGGGGCTTCTGCCCCTAGTTGGTCCACCTGACCTTTAATGATAAGAGCTGTCTTTCTCAATATGGTAGGAAGAAAGTAAGGTAGGGCAGCCCTCAGGAATGGTACCAGAGGGCTACTAGGCAGGGATTGGGGTTGAAATTCCTCTGAGCAATGGCAGTACCAGGGATGGGGCATCTAGTAAAAGTGACCCAGCACACCTCTCCTCCTCTGGGCACCTAGAGCAGAGGCAGCTGGTGCTGACGGCTCCAAGGGAAGGCTTAAATGCTACAGAGCAACTGAGGTCAGGGCTAGAGGAGGGCAGGACCATGCCTATGTGTGGCCTTCAGACAGGCACAAAAACACTCAGCCAGCCTGCTCTGTGCCATGCCAAACACTCACTGAAGGTCACCAGCATACATGCGGGGCGGCTGCTGATGCTCTGTGGCCAACATCACAAGATGGTAGGAAAGCAGGGCCAGCCCCCATGGTGGGGCCTCTGACTGGTCCCACTCAAGGTGCTCATTTTTGCAGTGGCGCAGGAGATTTTTCCCCAAGAGGCTTTTTCCCAGCTGGTGAGAGGCAGAGAAACACCCAGGCTCCCAAGGTGCTATTTGCCAACCCGCTCAAGCACAGGAACTGGCGCACATTTGGAAGAGGGAAACTGCTCTACAAACTAGCCCGGGCAGCCGCTCATTTTCTTTGGCAAGTCAGGAATGGCAAAGGCTAGACTGGAAGCACCTGGGACTTCTGCCCCAGCCTTTGGGACAACCATCCCCCAACTCCTTCCCAGGGCTCTGGCTGAAGCCAGAGCATTGGCCTGAGCCCCCAAGAAGAGGTTCCAGCCCTGAAGGGAGCAGGACTTTTAGCCCAAAGGTAAAACTGGACAAGCACAACCACGAAGGGACTCAAACCCTCAATCCCCTGATCCAAAGTCAGATGCCTTATCCCTTAGGCCACATAAGAAAAGGTTCTCCAGGCACTTCTTTGGAAAAGACAGACACTGATACATCTGACAAAGTGGGGATTCATCCACGGAAGCTCATGCTCTAATATGTCTGTTAGTCTATAAGGTGCAACACGACTCTTTGCTGCTTTTGCAGACACTGTGTTTCTCAGGTCAGCTACTGAGAGGGGCCGAGTCTCTCTGAGCACAAGAAGTTGAGTTCCCAGTGAGATGTGAGACTTAATTCTCTGGAGCCGAGTGCAGGGCTTTGGCAGGGGGTCTCAGGCATGAGGGATTGTGGTGCAGCAGATGGACCAACTGCCTAGGTGCAGAGATTTAATCTCACTGAGGAGGAGGAGGAGGAGGAATCCTGCTGATAGGCAGTGTCCAGGACCGGTGCAACCACTAAGGGAACTAGTTGGCCGCCTAGGGTGCCAAGTGGTTGGGGGCACCAAAAAGCACACTCAGAGGAGGAAGTAGAGTTGAGGTGAGCTGGGGCAGGGGGCTGGGGGGAGGTGCGGGGGGAGGGCTGCCTGCAACAAGTAATGGGGGGATGTGTGTGCAGGTGAACCGCACCCTGTCCCAGCTCATCACTGCTCCATCTTCTCCCCTGAGCACGCCGCCCCTACTCTAATTCTCTTCCCCTCCCAGGCTTGCTGCACTAAACAGCTGATTGGCACCACAAGCCTGGGAGGCAGGAGAAGTGGAGCAGTGCCAGCGTGCTCAGGGGAGAAGGCGGAGCAGTGGGGAGCTGGGGTGGGGAGCTGCTGCAGCAGGGGTGCCTGGCTCTTCCCCATCGCCCCTGCCCCTGCTCTGCCCCAGTCCCTCCCTCCCGCCCCTGCACTCACTGCATGGTAAGTGGAGTGACCCAGCCCCAGCCTGGTCCACTCCCCTAGTTCTCAGCCGTGCAGCCAGTGAGTGCTGTGGGGCGGTTCCCCCCTCCTCCCAAACTTGGGAGCCAGGGGAGTTCTATGGCCCTGGGTCTCTCATCCCTCCATCCCCTCCCCTGCCCCCAATATCCCTCTTGGGCTCTGTGTGGCTTGTTCTCTCTCACTGTCCCTGTGCTCCCCCCTGCACAGCATGTCCTGGGAGTGACTCAGTTTCCCTGGACCAACATCTCACCACTCCACACATGTCCTTTCTGTTCCCCACCTCCCTCCACCCCACCCCATTTTCCCTGCACCCCAGGCTTGATCTTTGCCAACCCCATCTCCTCTCCTCCTGACCCCAATATCTCCTGCCCCTATGGGTCTATAAGGCTGGGTCTCTCCCTCCCACATTCTCCCCTCATCCCCTCCCCCAATATCTCCCGGCCCCAGGCTGTGACGTGCTATGACGTGTGCTGGGGCTCTGACGTGTGCTGGGGCCAGGGCTGGGTTTTTGCTGCCCCAAGCGGCGGGGAAAAAACAACAACCCACGATCGCAATCAGTGGCAGCTCCACTGCGCTGCCTTTTTCTTCGGCGGCAACTTGGTGGCAGGTCCTTCCCTCCGAGAGGGACTGAGGGACCCTTCGCCGAATTGCTGCCGAAGACCCCGACATGCCGCCCCTTCCCCTTGGCTGCCCCAAGCACCTGCTTGCTGAGCTGGTGCCTGGAGCCGGCCTGGCTGGGGCTGTGACGTGCGCTGGGGCTGTGACGTGCTGTGACCTGCTCACTCCCCAAGGGCAACTCACTCCCTTGAAACCAGCAGGACAGAAGTTGTCACGTGTCCATGGGCGGGGTTATGCAAATGAGCAGTGTCTGGCGGCAGTACGGGGAGCAGCGAGAGGAACCGAAGGAGCTGGGCAGAGAGAATTCTCTGTGTGTGGACAGGATCGAGTGTGGGGAGTTCGTGTGGGGAGTGCCTGCACCAGAGTCACTTCGGGGCAGTGATTGCCACTGAGCTACGTAGTGACAAAAGGTGTGTGAATGGGGTGTGGTGCCTGGCTGGGAGCAGCTTGTGGTGATAAGAAAAGGGGTGGGAGCAAGAGGTCCTGTCCTAGCAGGGGTTGTATAGCCTGAGAGGGTGTTTTGTGGGTGTAAGTAGGTTTGGGGGCTTTTTGCAATGACAAGGGGTGTCCGCAGCTAGAACCCTCCTAACCCCACTAGTTTTCTTTGTGTTGTGGGGTGGTGGATTCTGTAATGTCACATTCCCTGGGGGAGGAGTTTGAATCATAACTCCAGAGTGGGAGAACAACTCCCCCAACTCCTGCTCAGTCTCCACTAGGGGGCTGGGCTGGGCTCTCTAGGGAGGGAAGCACTGGGAAAAACAGTCTCCCCTATGGAACCCAGGAGTCCTGGATCCCAGTCCCCCTGCTCTAGACCCCTTCCACTTCCAGAGCCAAGGATAGAACGCAGGGGTCCTGGTGTCCAGCCCCTCCTTGCTCTGACCACTAAACCCCACTGCCCTCCCAGGGTGATGCAGGGGTCATTGGATCTGTGTCCCAGCTCTGCTATGTGCCTTGACTGATTTTCCCAAAGTGCTTCCTTCTGAATCTAGTCGACGAAGTGGGAATTCACGCACGAAAGCTCATGCTCCAATACGTCTGTTGGTCTATAAGGTGCCACAGGACTCTTTGCTGCTTTTAAAGATCCAGCACGTCTGCCCTCTCCGCCCGGTCACTGCCCACCTCCGTGTGGGGGCACCAGCACTGTGGCGAGTAGTGATGGACAATTGTCCAAGCTGGCCCAGGGGAGACGTGTGTGTCCCTGCTGCCCTCTGCTGAGCCCTGCTCTGTGTGTGTGTGCGTCTGTGACACTGTATCAGTGTGTTGCTGTGCTAACCAGTAGGAAATGGCTTTGCAGGATTTTGTATTCTGCAGCAAGTGACACACACACACACAAAGAGACTCACACAATCCCAAGAACACTCACACACAACACACCCAGAGGGATATGTTAGTCCAACCCCCAAAGAGAGAAACATTCACACCCCCAGCCACACTCACAATAACCCCCCACACATACCATAACATTCACAGTTGTGCTCAGAGACACAACTGCACGCAGTTCACTCCCACTGCTCCAAATACAAGGACCTCCTGCCCCACACAGCATGTGCCAAGGCCTGTTGAACTCACTGCCACTGGACAGCTACCAATGAGAATGACCCCCTCGTGCTGGATCATCTGCTTGGCCCCCCACTCCCTCTTGGGGCATGCTGTGCAGCGTGGCTGGGGATTGTGCAATAGCAGGCTGGGGCCGGGTCACTCCAATTCCTGCAGGAAGTAGCCAGCCCCCTGTCCCCCACAGAGGCCTGGGACCAGCCCCCCCTGCTTCCCACCACGGAGGCCTGGGGCCTCAGCCTGCTCTGCTCCCCTGGCTCCCAAGTTAGGGTGAGGGGGGAACCGCCCCACAGCACTCGCCGGCAGCATGGCTGGGAGCCAGAGGAGTGGACCATGCAGTGAGTGCAGGGGCGGGGGGCTAGGGCTGGGGCGGAGCAGGAGCAGAGGCCATGGCAAAGAGCCAGGCAGCCCTCACTGCAGCAGCTCCCCACCCCAGCTCACCTCCGCTCTGCCTTCTCTTCTGAGCATGCTGGCGCCACTCCACTTCTCCCGCCTCCAAGACTTGCGGTGCTAATCAGCTGTTTAGTGCGGCAAGCCTGGGAGGGGAGGAGAATTAGAGCGGGGGCAGCGTGCTCAGGGGAGAAGACGGAGCAGAGGTGAGCTGGGACAGGGAGCAGTTCCCCTGCATGCCTCCACCCCCGTTACTTGCTACAGGCAGCCCTCTTCCTGCACCCCGCAACCCCCTGCCCCAGCTCATCTCCACTCCTACACTGCCTCTTCCCCCAAGACCCCTCCTCCTGCTCATTGCTCTCGGCCCCCTCCCCACACTCACTCACCCTTACGGTCATTACAAAGTGGCAAGGCAGAGACCTCCCATTTTTTAAAGTTCTGGGGTGTTGTTCGCCCCTGTTCAGGCACCCCTGGGGCCCTGCACTTCACACAGCTCTCCCTGATTTCATCTGTTAGTGAGGGAGCCTCACTGCTAGCGCAGACTCGGAACTTTCTTGGATGAGAGACACTGTCCCAAAGCAGGACTAATGCTTAGACCCGGTGATCAGTGATTTCAGATCTGTTGGTCTGCAGCAAGACTCTGCAGTGAGTCTTAATCAGCTCTGCTATTACATAGGGACGAACAAAAGGGTCAAATGGTGCCTGGAAGCCTTAAGAAGAATCCACCCCACCAAGTACAATGCTTGTTGATACCGGCTCCTAACCCCACTGAGAATGTTTTTGGGTGACTCCTTGCCTTTATCAATCTAGGAGATTGAGAGACTAAGAATTAACAGGTGCTCCAGTGGCACAATTGGTTAGCACACAGTACTTATAGGCCAGTGCTGAGAGGAGGTTGTGAGTTCAAGCGTCACCTAGAGCACTGGTTTTCATTAGCCAAATGGCATCACCCCCTCATTTGGCCCTGTGGAATGTAGAATTCCAGCCCTGGGGACACTGAGGCAGGGGAGAAGTTAAAAATGCCCCTTCACTTATTAGCTCCTCTCCAGAGTGCAGGTCAGAATCTACAATCCTTTCTCCCCCACCAGCCCCTGTGCCAGGATCCCTCAAGCAGAGCCTGGAGTCCTGCACATCCTTGACCCCTGAGCCTGGAGGGAGAGGAGCAAGGAGCCATTGTTAGAGGGCTTTCCCTGCCCACTTCGCTGGCTCTTGTCACACAGACAGCAAGCAGCAAAAGACCAGAAGTCCGAAGCGCAGACAAATGGATGTTTACTGGGGTTATTTTCGAAGCAAGCAGATTCCAAAGCCCTTCACACCAGTCAGGCTTATCTCTATATACCGACAGAGTCTGTTCCGCGGTGTTCCCTTCCCAGTTCTGACACCACAGAGCATTTACCCCACATCCCTACAGACAATTCTTTCCTGGGTGCTGGCTGGTGAGTCTTGCCCACATGCTCAGGGTTTAGCTGATCACCATATTTGGGGTCAGGAAAGAATTTTCCTCCAGGGCAGATTGGCAGAGACCCTGGGTGGTTTTCACCTTTCTCTGCAGCGTAGGGCATGGGTCTCTTGCTGGAGGATTCTCTGCACCTTGAAGTCTTTAAACAATGAGTTGAGGACTTCAATAGCTCAGACATAGGTCAGGGGCTTCTCACAGGAGTGGATGGGTGACAGTCTGTGGCCTGCGTTGTGCAGGAGGTCGGACTAGACGATCATAATGGTCCCTTCTGACCTTAAAGTCTATGAGTCTATGAGCTCTGACACTGCAGAGTCTTTACCTCATGTCCCCCTTCCCAGGTCCGACACTGCAGAGTCTTGTCTGTGTCCCTGTTCCCTGTTCCCTATTCCCATCTCCTCCCTTTAGGAAGCATGAGTCTAATTTCCCTGCCCACTGCCTGTTTGACCTCAGTTTATACAGTAATATTCTCAGCTAGAACTTAACCAATCATTTTACTGAAATGTAACTAACCAATTCTAACCTATTGTAACAGAATTCTCTAACCAATTACATCTCACTCCCCTAATTAACTTACACTCAGCAAAATTAATTCTGCAGCAGACAGAAACAATTAGAGGACCAGACAGATTGACAATAGAAAAACTGAGGCCATAAAGATAAACCCTACAGAAATGAGGGTTTCACATCCACAACCATGGAGAAGGGATTTCTTGCCAGACCAGATGATCCCTTAAGATCATGCATCCGACAAAGTGGGTATTCACCCACGAAAGCACATGCTCCAATACGTCTGTTAGCCTATAAGGTGCCACAGAACTCTTTGCTCCTTAAGATCTGTTTCTTTATCTGGTGGTGATGGGCACTATCGGGACAGGATCGTCTTCCTAACAGCGCAACCCCACCTTAGTTCAGTGTGACGGGTTTGAGAGGTGAGCATGTGACTGTTTGCTTCCCAGCGTATGGCTGTCCTTGCTGCTTAGCCAAAGGCCTTAGCCTACGAACAAGGGCTCAGACTCTCCTAGGGAGAGAAGACCCAGACACAGGCAGAGTAGGATTTTGGTTCTTTGTTTTATACCCCTGTCACTAGCTAAGTGATAAAAATACACCTAAGTTCTTGAAGTCTAGGCCTGTACAGGCATCCTGAATATCTCTATTCTAACAGCCATCGGTCCCTGTGGAAAAATGATCTATTCAGGGTTGTCTCTAGACATTTTGGTTCCCTACACAGCATCCCCGTCCCCCAGCCCGAGCTGGCAGAGTGGAGCAGGCTAGGGCCAGGTCAAACCACTTCCCACCACCCTGTAATTGCAGGGCAGGCCTGACCCCACACTCACCGGGTGGCAGGAAGTGGAGTGATCTGGCCCCAGCCTGCTGCACTCTGCTCCCAGTCTTGGAACTTGGGGGGTTGGGGGGAAATCCCCCCAGCACTCACCAGCACCACAGCTGGGAGCTGGTGGAGCAGAGCAGGCTGGGGCCAGGTCGTTCCACTTCCCGGCGCCCGGTGAGTGCACGGTGTGCCTGATCCCTCCTGCAGTCCACTGGGATGTAGCTCAGGGGAAAAGGTGGAGTAGGGGGAGGAATGGAGTGGAGCAGGGGTGGGAAGAGGCGGCATGGGGGCAGAGCAGGGGTGGGGGCTTTGTGGCAGAGGCAGAGCAGGGGCAGCTTTCCTGACTGGCTCAGCCATCCGAGGGATCGGGCTGGGTACTGGAGCAGTATGCAGCTGCGTATGGCACCAGGAAAAATGGGGCAATTTGGTGCCTCCACATCTGTTCACCAGGCAGTGTCCCTGTAGTGTGTGCTGTTTTCATAGGTCCTTTCTCAGTCTTTCTCACCCTCTTGTCCTGAGTCTCCTGTGTCCCTGCTTTCAAGCACAGACTCACTCTGGCTGTTCAGGAGAGGGGAGGACCATGCCTGTGTGTAGCCAGCAGACAGCGACAAAGACCCCCAGCCAGCCTGCTCCCTGCCATTCCAAACACCCACTGAAGGCCACCCACAGACCAGCATGCGGGGCAGCTGCTGATGCTCTGTGGCCAACATCAGAAGACAGTAGGAAAGCAGGGCCAGCCCCCCTGGTGGGGCCTCTTACCGTTCCCACTCACAGTGCTCACTTTTGCAGTGGGGCAGGAGATTTTACCCCAAGAGGCTTTTCCCCAGCTGGCAAGAAGCAGAGAAACACCCAGGCTCCCAAGGTGCTATTTACCGAGCCCCCTCAAGTACAGGGACGGGCGCACATTTGGAAAAGGGAAACTGCTCTACACACCAGCCCGGGCAGCTGCCCAGTTTCTTTGGCAAGTCAGGAACAGCAAAGACTAGACTGGAAGCACCTGGAGCTCATGTCCCAGCCTTTGTGGTGTCCAAACCCCGACTCTTTCCTAGGGCTCTAGCTGAAGCCAGAGCAGCCAAGAAGAGGTTCCAGCCCTGAAGGGAGCAGGACTTTCAGCACAACGGTAAAGCTGCACAAGCACAAAGGGACTCAAACACTCAATCACCTGATCCAAAGTCAGATGCCTTATCCATTAGGCCACATGGTCACACAAAACAAACCTCTCCAAGTACTTTAGAGAAGACGGACACTGTGTTTCTCAGGCTCAGGTCATCTACTGACGGGGGCCAAGACTCTCTGGGCACAAGAAGTCGAGTTCCCAGCGAGATGTGAGATTTAATTCTATGGAACCAGGTGCAGGACTTTGGCAGGGAGGCTCAGGCATGGGAGATTGAGGTGCAGCGGATGGACCGGCTGTCTAAGTGCAGAGATTTAGTCACACTGAGGCACAGGAGGGAGGAAGAGGAGGATTTCTGCTGATGGTCAGTGGATGTGCAGAAAAAAGGGTGTTGATTCCCCCATCCTAAATGGGCTGGTTGGCTTGACCCTCCTCCTCTCTGCAGAGCATGGTGGGGACTGCAGCTCACCTCTTGTGGGGCAGGAGGACACAGGTGCAGGGCGCTGGGCTCCGATGCACCTGGAAGGCAGATCCGGTGGGGTGGGCTGGGATGGGGTGGGGCAGGGCAGGGTAGGGCCTCTGGTTTACGTTCTGCATTGCCTGGTGCTGGGCCATTGCAGAATCCCCAGCCATGCCGCACAGCGCACCGCAAGAGGTGGGTGGGGGCCAAGCAGATGATCCAGCATGAGGGGGGAGAGGATATCTGGTTGGGGGAGAAAAGGCCTTGGGCTGCACTGGGGGAGTGCAGAGCAGGGGTGACACCCCAGAAACCTGCAGCAAAGGGATGGACAGGTGGGCTGCGTGGATAGAAGAGGCAGTGAGCCTAAAAGGGGAGTGGGGTCTAATGGTCAGAGCAGGGAGGGGGCTGGTTGCCAGGACCTCTGGGATCTATCCTTGGCTCTGGGAGTGGAGGGGGGTCTTGAGGTGAGAGCAGGGGGACTGGGAGCCAGGACTCCTGGGTTCCATAGCGGTGGCTGGTTTTTCCTATGTCTCCCTCGCGAGAGGTCCCAACCCAGTCCCCTAGTGGAATCTGACGGGGGGAAGGGGTTGCCCTGCCACTCCAGATTCGTGATTCGAACCCCTCTCCCCACGGGCTCTGACATCACAGAATGTCCCCCCAAGTCAGAAAGTAGGAGCCCCTCCCCGCATGCAGAGGAAGCTAGTGAGATTCTAGGGGGTCTCTGGCAGAGGTGACAGCACCCACCAGACACCCACTCATGGTTGCAAGGAGAACTTCCTGCACAGCCCCCTGCTACAAGGAGCTGGAGGCACCCAGCCAGGGTCACGAGGTGAGATGGGGTTGCAGTGGCAGGAAGGAGGCAGAACTGGGGGTGGTGCCAGGTCGGGTGCTGGCTTCACAGGAAAAACCACACTGTTCCATTACGTATTTCCCAAGATAGTGTCTGAATACAGGGTTTGGAATGACTTTAGGGAAATATTTTGTTTGCAAACAGACTCCAGATACCAAATGATTGTGCTAATATGCTCCCCTGCGCCCCTTCCCCATTACTCCAGGATCCGAGCATTTTCCTAATTCGCAGGATAATTCTACTCCCAGGCTCGTGCGAAGGTGGGAAGCACCACCAGCCCCATTTCCCAGACGGGAGAACTGAGGCCCAGAGAGGCTGAGTGATTTGCCGAAGGACACCCAGGAAGTCTGTGACAGAGCAAAGCATGTTTCTGCCTCCCTCCTCCCAGGTCTGGCCTGCTCCTGAGTCACTGGATGGTGCAGGGGCGGGGCCTCGGGGCAAGGGGCAGTGCAAGGGGGGGTCTCAGGGGAAGGGGCAGTACAGGGGCGGGGTCCCAGGAGAAGGAGCAGTGGGAGGGCGGGGTATCAGGGGAATGTGAGGGGGGGTCCCAGGTGAATGGGTGGTGCAGGGGTGGGGTCCCAGGAGAAGGAGCAGTGGGAGGGCAGGGTCTCAGGGGAATGTGACGGGGGGGTCCCGGTGAATGGGTGGTGTAAGGGTGGGGTCTCAGGTGAATTGGTGGTGCAGGGGCGGGGTCCCAGGAGAAGGAGCAGTGGGAGGGCAGGGTCTCAGGGGAATGTGAGGGGGGGGCCCGGTGAATGGGTGGTGTAAGGGTGGGGTCTCAGGTGAATGGGTGGTGCAGGGGCGGGGTCCCAGGAGAAGGAGCAGTGGGAGGGCGGGGTATCAGGGGAATGTGAGGGGGGGTCCCAGGTGAATGGGTGGTGCAGGGGTGGGGTCCCAGGAGAAGGAGCAGTGGGAGGGCAGGGTCTCAGGGGAATGTGACGGGGGGGTCCCGGTGAATGGGTGGTGTAAGGGTGGGGTCTCAGGTGAATTGGTGGTGCAGGGGCGGGGTCCCAGGAGAAGGAGCAGTGGGAGGGCAGGGTCTCAGGGGAATGTGAGGGGGGGTCCCGGTGAATGGGTGGTGTAAGGGTGGGGTCTCAGGTGAATGGGTGGTGTAAGGGTGGGGTCCCAGGTGAATGGGTGGTTCAGGGGCAGGGTCCCAGGAGAAGGAGCAGTGGGAGGGCGGGGTCTCAGGGGAATGTGAGGGGGGGGTCCCAGGTGAATGGGTGGTGCAGGGGCGGGGTCCCAGGAGAAGGAGCAATGGGAGGGCGGGGTCTCAGGGGAATGTGAGAGGGGGGTCCCAGCTGAATGGGTGGTGTAAGGGTGGGGTCTCAGGTGAATGGGTGGTGCAGGGGCAGGGTCTCAGGGGGAAGGGGCTGTGCGGGGACAGGGAATTGGGAGAATGGGCAGTGTGGCATTGGGGACTTCGAGGAGGAGGCAGTGTGAGGGAGGGTCTCGGGGCAAAGGGGAAGGGTGTGGGCGGGGTCTCAGGCAAAGGGGTGATGTAGGGATGGCGATTCAGGGGAATGGGTGGTGAAGGGGCGGGGACTAGAGGGAAGGGGCCAGGGGGGGGCTGGGACTGGGGGAGGGGCAGGGCAGTGGTTGGGTCTCGGGGGGAAGGGCGAAGCAGGGGTGAGGTCTCAGGGAAAGGCGCGGGGACTGGGGGTAGGGGTGGTGCAAGAGCAGGACCTCGGGGGAAGAGACGATGCAGAGATGGGGGTTGGGGAAGGGGCAGGGCCTCAGGGGAAGGGACGATGCAGAGATGGGGGTTAGGGGAAGGGGCAGGGCCTCGGGGGGAGGGACGATGCAGAGATGGGGGTTAGGGAATGTGAGAGTGGACTCCCGGGTGAATGGGTGGTGTAGGGGCAGGGTCTCAGGGGGAAGGGGCAGTGCAGGGTCAGGCTCTCGGGGAAAATGGGAAGCTCAAGGGCAGGAACTCGGGAGAAGGGGCAATGTGAGGGCGGGGGTGGGTCCTTGGGGAAAGGGTGCAGGGGAGGGGTGTATTGGGGAGGGTCAATGCAGGAGTGTGGATTTGGGGGAAGGGGCAGAGTGAGGGTGGGGTATTGGGGAAAAGGGGCAATGCGAAGGCGGTGCCTTGGAGGAAGGGGCAGGGTGGGGGCAGGACCCCAGGAAAAGGGGGGCAGGGGCAGGGCTTTGGGGAATGGAGCAGGGATTAGGGGAATAGGTGATGTGAGGTCAGGACGTCGGGGGTAGGGGCAGTGTGGGGGCAGGACCCCAGGAGGAGGGGGGCAGGGCTTTGGGGAATGGAGCAGGGATTAGGGGAACAGGTGATGTGAGGCCAGGACGTCGGGGGTAGGGGCAGTGTGGGGGCAGGACCCCAGGAGGAGGGGGCAGGGGCAGGGCTTTGGGGGGAGGGCGGAGCTCGGGGAATGAGGAGGATTAATTCGGTTCAGCGGCAGGTTTGTCTGCGGGTGACACTGGCACTGCAGGGGGGGTTAAAGCCGGGCTCACCCGAGGGAGGAGGACGGGGCTGGGTGGCCGGGCACAGCGGGAGTTCGGGGAGTGACAAGGAGCCGGTTACAAGGCTCATTGGACACATCCAGAAACCAGCTCACACCCAGACGGGGGGTTAAAGCCCCAGCGAACAAGGGGCGCTGGGAACATCCCCGCGGTGCAGACAAATGTATCAAGTCACCCGACAGAGACAGACCCGGCACTGACCTGCCCCGCACAGACCTGCCTGGCACCAGGGTTGGCGGGCGGCCTTTTGGCGGTAGGAGCTTCGTCCCTGACCCCGGTCCTCGACCTTCGCCGATCAGCTGCTTTGTGCGGGGGTGAAATGGGCGAAGCGGCGCACCATGTTCGTACGTGGAGCCGTTTCATACACTGCCGGAGCTCTCTGGGGGCCTTCAACCTCCCCCAACCTGCCCCCCAGTGTCCCCCCCATCCACTGTGACTCTTCTGCCAGCACCGCCCCCTCCTCTCCCGCTGTAGGGATCCAGCAGCCCCTTCAAGCCCCCTGACCTGGCCCCCAGTGTCCCCCCATCTGTTGTGACCCTCTCGCCAGCCCCACTCCCATCTGTGGTGATCCCTCAGCCCCCAGCATCCCCTCCGCCATCGTGTACACTCTACCTGGCCTTTCCCTTCGCCTCCGACCTCCTCCTCCCCAACCATCCTCAGCAACCTGACACCGACCTTCTCCTCTTGCCCCATCCCCAATGTCCTCCTTCCCGTCCTCAGTGCCCCACCACCTTCCTCCTCCCCCACCCATCATTGTCTTCAGCGCCCCATCCCTAATTGCCTCCAACCCATTTCTCATTGCTGGGCCCCACTTTCCCATCCCCCCATTCCCCAGTCCATCCCCAGGGTGTGAGGTTCCTCATCTTCAATCTCTGCTACACCCAAACCTGCCAGGTTCCCCTTTTCAACCACTGTGGGGTTGTCCAACCCGCTGACACCCATCCACTCTGGACTCTCTAAATCCCACATTCCCACAATGCACCTTGCTAACTCCATTCTCCTCTGTCCCTAGTCCCCCTATTCCCTTCCCTTAGGTCCTCCTGGACACCCCAACCCACAGTCAGGCCCCCACATACATCCCAGTCACTCATTCACATGCTGTGCTAGTTCTTCAGGGACCCCCACAGCCCAGCAAACTTCTGCATCCATGAACCCCATGGACCTGTGGCCAGGAAGCTCCCACTTTGGCTGAGCTGGGTGTGGGTGTTAATCTTTTCCTGTCTTGTGTGTGCAGGGCTCACAAAGGCTTTTTGCTCCCTCGGGGTGGGGTGTGGTTTTGGCCGAAGATGAGGTGTTTGGTAGCCCTGTGGATGCTGTGTGGTGTCTGGAATGGGGCGTGTGTGTTCCCATCATGCCCCTTCCCCTCTGCCTGCAGAGCTGAGGACAGACAGGTCTGAGGAGCAGAGCAGGAGCTCTGGGAAGGAGAAGAGCAATATGAAGATGGAGTGTAAGATGAGGCCAGGTAAGTTCTGTGGAGGGAGACATGCTGGACAGGGCCTAGGATTGGGGAGACAAGCAGGTGTGAGCCCCGGGCTCAGATTTCTAATTGTAGCTGTGATGGCAGAATGGGAGGAGGATTGAAGCCAAAACCCTGGGGTGGGGGAGTAGCGAGAAGAGGAGCCTCACCATCATTGCTTTTTCTTTTCCTCTTGTGTTGTGTTTCATAGCAAGGGAAAAGAAGTTGCGGAGATGGAGTCCAGCCCTGAGGTGAGATGGAAAGTGATCAAGAGCAGTGACAGCGTGAATCCTGTTGATGCCAGGCAAGAGCTGCCCAACTGGGACAAGAGTAACCGTCTCTGTCAGTGAGATGTGTATCTGGTTTGGGAAGGGCTCTGGTCACAGCCCTCCTGGCTCCAGGCAGGGACTTCCTGTTACCTGGGTGTGGGTTTCCGGACTAGCTGTGGCTTCAAGGGAGATGATGTTGCCATTTGTGAAGGCTGATCTTCTCTCTTGCGAGGAGTGGTGTGTGTTCCCTAGCAGAAAGTTGGATCCATGAGGGAGACTCCCTGTTCTGAGTTTCTTTCTTCCTCCTAGGTTTCTTTCTCTGTGTTGGCCAACTTACACTCAAACTTTCTCTCTCTCCTTTCATGGACACCTGTCATGTTCAGTTGCCTGCATTCTCTTCCTCTGCTCCCCCTCCCCCAGTCTCCTATGGGCTTAGCTGGGTCTATCTGCCCACGGGCAGGGTCTCTGCCATACTGGGAAGGATGTGTCCTGCCTGCCAGGATAAGGGGGTTGCTCCTCCCACCCCCTATCTTTGGGAAGACCTCATTGCTGTAACTGGGTCACAGCGTGAGTGGCCAGTAATGTCTTTGGGGCTGTGAGGTCTGAGACTGAGAGGGGTGGGCTCGCAGTCATGGCTTTGGGCAGAGGAGAAGTGGGGCTGGGATTAGAGATGCCCCTTTCACCCGCTAGCTCCATTACTGCATCACCCAAAAGCCTCGCTCAGGGTCCATTATGCTTCCTTGTGCTGGGCACTACAGGGACAATCAGAGGGACAGCAGGATGCATGAGGAAATAGATGAATGTGTGAGGCAGATGGGTGAAGGGGTGTGTGTGGCATACATTGGGGATGGATGAGGGGTTGAGGGTTGGACAGACAGCGGGACAGACGGAGAGCTGTAGGGACGGATGGTGATGTCACAGGCTGGACTTGTGATGGGTTCAGCTCATGGCCGCTGGCTCTGTCATCTCCTGCCCCCATCTGCCCGTCTGACTCTGCCCCTGTCTCTCACAGGCAGCACTCAGCAGAGTCTGGCCCTGTTGTTACACTGGTGCCTACATCCAGCACACACTTGTGCGTAATATGCTGCTGGAGAGCTCAGGCAGGGAGAAACATGTGGCTCACGGCTGCTTAACCAGCTACTCCAAGGAGTGCCGCAGATCTCCCCCTCCTTGGGCAGCAACACCCTGGCCGGGGGGTTCCCTGTCCCTCCTCGCTGCCAAAGCAGCCTGCTCAGCGCAGAAACCGAGGTCACCTGCCTCCGCCCAGCCTCTAGCTGGAGCTGCTCAAGCCCCGAACTGCTGGCTGGAGTCGGTGCGATGTCCTAGTGGAGTCTGTTCTTTCTCCCCGGGAGATTATGATTTTCCCCACTGCAGTTAGTTGCTCTTTCTCTGCTTCCCCATAGCCCCTCTCCAGCGATAGTGACCCCTGCTGGCCAGGCACGGGAGTGTCCTGTAGGTGCCTTCTTGTAGGAGCAGTGACTCCTGGTGGCGAGGGGCAGCAATGCCTGGCATGTATCCCCCCTGGCATTGCTGCAGAGACCCCTGGTGGCAACTGAGGTCAGTTATCTATGTGACCCCACTACTACCATTGTGCCTGTGAGTGCTGGTGGGTAGGTGAGGCAGGGCCCTGTATGTATATCAGCCATTGGGGCAGGGCCCTCTGAGTATCCCACTCTCATCTCGGTGACTCGTGTTGCCCAGGTGGGGCAGTCCCTGTGTGTATTTACTCCCCCCAACCCCTGCATTGGGCCTGTGACCACTGGTAGCCTGAGGAGTCAGTGCCCAAGGTGTATTCTTCACCTCCCCCAAGGTGGCAGGGTGCCTGGGTGGCTGTGTCAACAAGTGCCCAGGGTATCTTCCAAGCCCTTTGTGGCAATGAGCCCTGCTTCCGGTGTGCATCACTCCCCCACTAGGGATGTGCACTGATGGCCAAGTATGGCAGTGCCCTTTGTATAGCCCCCTTCCCCCGCCCCAGGGTGACCAGATAGAAAGTGTGAAGAATTGGGATGGGGTGGAGGATAATAGGCACCTATATAAGAAAAAGGCCCCGAATATCAGGACTGTCGCTATAAAATCGGGACATCTGGTCGCCCTATCCCCTCTACCCCTGTGCCAGGTATGGCAGGCACTGATCCCTGGCATCCCTGTGGGGTAATACCCTCTGTATATCCCCCAATTGGGGCAGTGACCCCTGCTGGTCAGGTGGGGCAGTGCCCTGTGTGTGTGTGTCAGGCAATAACAAGGAAATGAAGAGGTTTGTTGAAGGGGTTCTGTCTGATTTACCATCTTCCCAGCTAGCCATCAAAGTTAAAGACCTAGCCCAGTACCCTGTCCTCTGACAGCGGCCAATGCCAGGTGCCCCAGAGGGAATGACCAGAACAGGGAATCATCAAGTGCTCCATCCCCTGTCTCCCATGCCCAGCTTCTGGCAAACTGCAGTTAGCTAGTGATACCGCTGGCGATGCGCCACAGATGGACCTATCCTCCATGAATTTATCTAGTGCTTTTTTTAAGCCTGTTATAGTCTTGGCCTTCACAACATCCTCTGGGAAAGAGTTCCACAGGTTGACTGTGTGGTGCGTGAAGAAATACTTCCTTTTGTTTGTTTTAAAGCTGCTGCCTATTAATTTCATTTGGTGACCCCCTAGTTCGTGTGTTATGAGAAGGAATAAATAACTCTTCCTTATTTACTTTCTCCACACCGTTCATGGTTTTATAGACCTCCGTCATATCCCTCTTTAGTCGTCGCTTTTCCAAGATGAAAAGTCCCAATCTTATGAATCTCTTCTTAGACGGAAGCTGGTCCATATCCCCTCATCATCTTTGTTGTCCTTTTCTGAATCTTTCCCATTCCAATAGATCTTTTTTGAGATTGGGGCGACGGCATCAGCATGCAGTATTCAAGATGTGGGCATACCATGGATTGATATTGAGGCGATATGACAGTTTCTGTCATCTTACCTATCCCTTTCTTAATGATTCCCAACACTCCGCTGCACATTGAGTGGATGTTTTCAGAGAGGTATCCACAATGACTCCCAGATCTCTTTCTCGAGTAGTAACAGCTAATTTAGACCCCATCATTTTATAGGGATAGTTGGGATTATGTTTTCCAATGTGCATTACTTTGCACTTAACAGCACTGACGTTCATCTGCCATTTGGTTATCCCGTCACCCAGTTTTGTGAGATCTCTTTGTGGCTCTTCGCAGGCTTCCTGGGACTTAACTATCCTGAGCAATTTTGTATCATCTGCAAATTTTGCCATCTCACTGGTTACCCTTTCCCCAGATGATTTATGAATAAGTTGAACAGTACTGCTACCAGTACAGATTTCTGGGGATAAGAGAGGGAAGATCCTCTTCTGACACTGGCAGACCAGGTGCCAGCTCATGCCAAGGCCCCTAGGCCTTACTGAAAAGTGACAAATGCATGGCTGGAAACTAGTCTTGCTCACCTGTTTGTTAGTGTTGTTAAAACAGGCATTAGATTCATAAAAATGTGTTTACTGTTTAGATTTTATGACAAGCTCGTGAGTTGCTGCATGCATTATTTTCACCTATAATAGCCATAGCCCATGTTGTAAAGTGATCCATAAGCGTTGCACTACAGCTGTAAACCCCCTTGCCGCCACCCTGCCACCAGTCAGGAGAGAAGCATTATCAAGTGTGAAATGCTAGTTTACCAGAAGAGGCATCATCTCCTTTCCAACAAGAGAAGGCCCTGACTGAGACATCAGACAAGCCACTGTGGATCATCCGTGGACAAAAGACCTGGTTGATTGCTCCCCTTCACACACCCATGAGGAGGCAGAGACATGCACAAACTCTTGCCCCCATCAGCTTGAGCTCTGGGGGAAAGGAATAAAAATCTCTGTCAAGAAGAAACTGTTGTCCCCACCCCTGATGCTGCTTGGTCTTCATGGAAACAGCATGCCTTCTAAGCGTATGAAAAGAATCCCGGCTGCTTCAACACCTGGGTGCCAAGATAGAGTCAGAATGCCCAAGAAGAATGTCTGTGACTCCATGTTAACGCTATTCTAGTGCCTGAGAAGTTCACACTTGATATGTGATGGGTGAAATCAAAGTGTGGAACACAGAAAAATGAGGAGCCCCACTGCCTTAGGGTTAGGGTTATGCCATTCGATCTCTTTCAGGGTATGTTTTGATTCTGAGAGGTAAAAGGCTGCTCTGTGTGTGTGTGTGTGTGTGTGTGTGTGTGTGTGTGTGTGTGTGTGTGTGTGTGTGTGTGTGGTGTTATGGAGTGAGGTAGCAAAGGTTGGTTGCAGAGGTGGTGCATGTGCCACAAAAATTGTGACACCCCCCTCCCAGCTCTGGTCCCAGAGTCCAGTATTTGCATAAACCCACCTGCTGACCTATGACTAAAAATTTCGCCCTACTAACTCTTCCAGCAAAACAGGCCAAAGAAAGTATGTGCAAGCGCTGTACTGCAGCCCCAGTGCTCTTTTCGGTTCCTTCCCACAGAACTTTCACTGCATACCAGTCCAGTTCCTTGCTGTTGCTTGTCTAAGAGCTGCATGCATATGCTAGAGCGTACCCTGAGTTGATTCCCGACTTATGGGCTCCATACAGCCTTGCCCATCTCTGGCGCAATGGGTCAGCGTGTTCGCCTATTAACCGAAAGGATGGTGGTTCAAGCCCCCACAGGGATGGTGATAAGCCCATGCTACTTCCTTGCTTCCCCGAGGCCTGTGGGGAGCCTCAGAAGTCCCATTTTGCTGCCTCTTGGTCTCAGTGCTTTCAGCTGGTGGCCTAAAGAGCGTGCTGGATGCCATTCAGAAACCCGTCTCCCAGCAGCCATGCCGGAGGCTCAGGCTTAATCCTTGAGGCCGAGCACAAAAACTTTCATCCGGGAACATTTTGCCCCCTTCCCGCCTCCGCCCAAGTGGCAAGGGAGAAGCAGACGAGACACGTTGGCTGAAAGACGCCTCCCTCCCACTTTCCTGTAGGCTGTGCACAGCTCTTGGCCTGCCTCATGCCTCGTCAGGAAAGAGCGGCCATGCTGCCCAAGCCTGAGTCACGTGCACAGCCTGGCCCGCCCCGGCTGACGGCACGCAGAGCCACGCGAGTCAATGGCAGGTCAAGTCGGTAGCCTCGGCCCTTTCCCCTGACAGCCACACAGCGCTGCCCAGCGCCCGAGAGCCTCCCTAGTGTTCTCCCACAACCCGCCGGGGTGGGTGGGAAAAGGGGAGCAGGAAGCACTGCAGCCTCATTCTGGGACAGGAGGCCCTTGCCACACCCCGACCTCCCTCTTGCCTTCAGCCCAGGCAGCCAGAGGTGCCAGGGAGCTCTCTGGCCGGCCGCCGCCTCAGCCACCTCTTGCTGCTCTGCTGGTCACCGCCTCACTGGAAGGCCCAGAGGAAAAAGAAACAAACGCACATGTAGCAGAGGATGGTGTCGATCCATTGACCGCTGGGTTATAGGCCCAGCACACTTCCGCTGCGCCACTCTGCTGGCTCTTCACACCCTTGCCACCCAGCCGGCACTACCCAGATTAGTGCCTTACGCGCTCGCACGCTGGCAGGCAGATGCACAGGCTGAGAGGCAGCTGCCCTGGTCACAGGATTTTACAGCGTCTACAGGGTAAAAGGGATCTATTTGGGGTTTGGACCCCACTGGGAGCTGGGTAGCTGAGTGCTGGAGATGGGAGCACTTCTTAAACTGTTTTCAGTTAAGCCTTCAGCTCGTGGGGGACGAGGTTCAGCCTTGGATCCGTGTCTGCAGCAGGCAAGCACCGCTGGCTCAATCAGCCCCCCTCGCTATCTTAGCAGACTCAAACCCGGAGCAAACGCACACGCCTTGCAAAGGAGCAGGAGCCAGGATCTCAAACAAATGTCAACATTTTATTAAGATGACGCTGAAAGAAAAAAAGATGTGTACGGTACAGCGTTTAGGCGCAGAAGTTTCTGGTGATCAGGGAACAATGTACAGATTACCCAGGGGGTGCAAACTTCGGTTTAAGATCGGGTGGCATAGGGAATACCTAATCTGCAATAGCCCCAACTGGGGGTAAAAGGTTAACGTACAGACACTGAGTTGGGAGGATGTGTTGTCCATGTGAGGGCTCTGTTCAGGTGTGGAGTATAACAAGCGGATACGACGATGAGGATGGATTGACCCGTGTTTGGTGAGTTTGAACGTTCAATGTTTTTTAATCTTTGCCACAATCTAGTTTAAGCAGGGTCGCTATGAACTCTACCCTGCCATCTGTTGGTGATCTGTTGTAAAGGCCTTTTGAGGCTGATGTCATTTGCATGGTTCCACCCACCCCGGATTACATGATGGGAGTGCTTGTCCAGAGGGTCATTTCAGCTGCTGTGGGATCCCCAGTCTCTTTTTTATTGGGGCAGGAGTAATGCAGTGTATTTTCCTGTTCGTTCTGGATCAAGGAGAGAGTAACTATACCTGGCATTTGAGGCCTGAGAGCTTCACCCTTGCCCGTAAAGTACTCACCCATTAAGGGGTCTGGGTTCCAAAGACCCAAAGCTAGTGCGTGGTAGGAATGAATATTTGTTTGGTTCTTGCTGGCTGGTGCTTGTGCCTGCTGGTTTCCTTTCTACTGTCCCTGGTGTGTAAAGACAGAAGTGTTTTTGAATCTTTTCGATTTGTTGTTAGTGTTTCAGTTGTTTGCCTTAAGCTTATGCGGTTTGATTTCTTTCAGGGTATGTTTTGGTTCTGAGAAGTAAAAGGTTGTTGTGCGTGGTGTTACGGAGTGAGATAGCAAAAGTGGTGCATGTGCCACAAAAATTGTGACACCCTCCTCCCAGCTCTGGTCCCAGAGTCCAGTGTTTGCATAAACCCATCTGCAGACCTGTGACTAAGAATCTGGTTTCAGAGATCGTTGGTGTGTCACAAAAGCTGTGCCCCAGAGCTGATCTCCTGGAGTCCAATCTGCAAAATTTCCTTGCTGTTTGAGTGGTAAGGAACATCTTCCCCCATTAGGAAGTTGTTTACAACTTTAAGTGTGAAAATAAGATTAAAACTCAGTAACTTATGCTTCTCTAAAAATTGCATTTAATTATTAATGATCTTATATCTGTTGTATAGAACCTAATATGTATTCAAGCTATAAAAAGTTTTCTTTTTAAACGAAAGAGATACAAAAAACACATTTAAAAATTTTACAAACAATCTATTACACTAAACACGAATATTCTTTTTCAATCTTTCTTATTTCACTAGCCTTTGGAACCCATCTGCCTTGCCTAATAAGTTTTATGTAGGTTCGAGTGAGTCCCAAAATCATGAACTGCTAAGTTCCGTTTTACTGTCTTTGATTCATATCACTGGAATAACTGCACTTTATTACCCCTGTCCTAATAAGAAAGAGACTGGGGATCCCACAGCAGCCAAAATGACCCTTTGGACAAGCACTCCCATCATGCAATCCAGGGTGGGTGGAACTATGCAAATGACATCAGCCTCAAAAGGCCTTTACAACAGATCACCAACAGATATCAGGGTAGAGTTCATTCTTACCCTGCTGACATTCTCCCCCTAGCCAAGAATTGGTGGTCCTGATAAATCACATTCCCTCTTATACCAACTCATTGGTATTGAATGCGAAGTTAAGGCTAGCAAAAGTAGGCACCCATCTCTGCCTTGTAGCATCCAGCTTAGCCCTTGTTAACACATAAGTCAGTGGATTGTTCTCTGTCCACAGCTGAAACTGAGCACCACAGAAGTAGTCTCGAAATTTCTCAGTGATGGCACATTTCAAGCCCAAGAACTGCAGCTGGTGGATGGGATAGCGAGTTTCGCTATCAGACAGTCTTCAGCTGGCAAAGCCTACAGATTAACATTTCCTTCCACTTCCTGGTACGGGACTGCTCCCAGACCCTCCTCCAAACTGGCATCAGCATGCAGGATAAACCATTTGTTTGGATTAACAAGGACTAGGACTTGCAGATGAATCAGGCAAATAATTATTTCCCATAACGCCCTGTCACTTCTCTCATCCCGCCATGTCCCAAATGGAGAAGAGAGGAGCCCCTCCCATTTCCGACCCCAGGAACAACAGATTGGAGGGAGGGAGGGAGGGAGGGAGGGAGGAAGGAAGGAAGGAAGGAAGGGAGGGATGGGATGGGATGGGATGGGATGGGATATTCATGATTCAGCTCAGGTCTGCTAGTGCTACAAAGGAGAAGATTTCCTTCCTCAGTCCAGGTCAAGTGGAATTGTTGTTGCAGTGGGGGAGAGATGTCTCTCATCTGGTTCTTAGATGCTTTGGTGAGAGGGGACAGGGAGAGGGTTTTTTTTCTCTCTGCAGCTCAAATCGCACATTTCTTCTCTGGTTTTTGCTCTAGCTTGATTTCTCTCTTGTATCTCAGTTTTCTTTTTCTTGGCCTCATTCCAGAGCATTCACAACCCAATTCTCTATCCTAACCCTGGCCTGTAGGTTCTCATAAGTCATGTGTCTCAGTCCTCTAATCATTTTTATTGCCCTCTGCTGGACTCTCTCCAATTTGTCCACATCCCTTCTCATGTGGGTCCCAACCCCAAAAGTACTCACATTTCACCCCATTGGCCCCAAAATGCCAGTTTTTAATATGTAAATAGGGTGCTGCCATGGTCAAGTCACTCCCGAGCTCTCCAGCGGAGCCTGCTGGCACAGAACAAGGTGAAAATTAGCCAGGATGTCACTCAGTCAAATCCCTGTGCTCCCCGCAGGTGGTATCGGAAAGCTCCAAGATAACTCACTTCCCTTTCTCTCATCAGCTTCAGGCCCCAGGGTTACAAATGCACAAACCAGTTGGGATTCTCCCCTGGCCTCAGGGTGTGGGGCTGCTCTGAGGGGATGGACTTGCACACTTGGGATATTAGTGCAAAGATACAATTTCAATTTCTCTTAGAGAAATTGGAGGGCAATTTATATTTGGTACAAATCTTATTTAGAGAAAGGAAAGCTGCAGTGACAGCCTGGTTACTGGGGTGCAAAACACCTTCCTCCTGGGAGAAACAAGAAGTTAGAATTAGAAATTTACATCGTTTGTTCCAGTGTTGGTACAGGTTTAATTTTGCTTCTGTGTAGGTTTGTTTCAGGCTGTGACCATTTTGGTTTATTGGGTTGTTTTGGATTTTTTAGTTGGAATGGAGCTTTTAATTGACATTTGCTTTATTCAAATGGCTGACTTGCAACACCAGTTTTGACATAGTTCTGCATATTTTATTACGATTTGACCAGTATTCAAGGATTCAATTCCTTTATAGGAGGTTTTAGAGGTCATGCTTATTTATTTGATGTTATTTTATCATTCTGCTGTAGCACACTTTTTGATAAAATGTTGAAATTATTAATTTACAGCATTTGTTAGTTTTTATTTTTACAAACAAAGTTTTTCTTAATGTTTGAGTTTTAAATTAAGCCTTGTTTTTGGTTTCAATTTTTCATTTAGGTTTTGGTTACTGATGGGATCTTTAAGAGAACTTTGGATTCAGTACTAAAATTTGGACAGATATGGAATATTTTAAGTAAACCGTGTTTACTATTTTATTTTAATAAAGTTTGTATTGCTGTAAACCCTAGCCGAGGGGAGAGGAGATGAGCCTGGCCTTTAACTGAGAAGGAACAGAGGCATGGCCCCCGTGAAGGGTGATGCCAGGTGATGGGGGGCACAGGTCCCCAATTTTTTTTGTCTAGCCCATCTCAGGCCTGGTCTACACTACGCTGTTAAACTGATTTTAACAGTGTTAAATCGATTTAACGCTGCCCCCGTCCACACTACACTGCTCTTTATATCAATTTAAAGGGCTCTTTAAATCGATTTCTGTACTCCTAGAAAACGAGAGGAGTAACGCTAAAATCGATATTACTATATCGGATTAGGATTAGTGTGGACGCAAATCGACGTTATTGGCCTCATTATTTTACAGTAGCTACCCACAGTGCACCGCTCCAGAAATTGACGCTAGCCTCGGACCATGGACGCACACCACCGAATTCATGTGCCTAGTGTGGACGCTCACAATCGACTTTATAATATCTGTTTTATAAAATCGGTTTAAGCTAATTCGAATTTATCCTGTAGTGTAAATGTAGCCTCAGTCCCTCACTAAAGGAGAAGAGTCTGATGCCACCCCTGCAGGTCACTGAGTGTCACTGCTGCTCCATGGGAAACATGCTCTGTGCCTTACCAAGATTGGTGGGAAACACACTCTGTGCATTACCGTGACTGGTCCGTGGGTGTCCCTGCTTGTAGAGGGCAGACACATGCTCTGCATTACGCAACCTGACCAGTGGGTGTCACTGCTGTATCAAGGGAAACACCTTCTGTGCATTAATTACCCTGATTGGCCAATGGGTGTCACTGCTGCTCCAAGGGAAACATACTCTGTGTGTTACCCTGATTGGCCACTTGGTGTCACCGCTGCGCCAAGCAAAACACCTTCTGTGCATTACTCTGACTGCCCACTGGGTGTCACTGCTGCTCCAAGGGAGACATAAGAACGGCCAGACTGGTTCACACGCAAAGTCCATCTAACCCAGTATCCTCCTGTCTTCTGACAGTGGCCAGTGCCAGGTGCCTCAGAGGGAATGAACAGAGCAGGGAATCATCAAGCGATCCATCCCCTGTTGCCCATTCCCAGCTTCTGACAAACAGAGTCTACAGGCACCATCCCTGCCCACCCTGGCTAATAGCCCTTGATGGATCTATCCACCATAAACTTATCTAGTTCTTTTTTGAACCCTGTTATAGTCTTGCCCTTCACAACATCCTCTTGCAAGGAGTTCCACAGGTTAACTATGCAACTGCCTTGAGTTTACCCCCCCTCCCCTGGCCAGGTTTTATATGGAAAAGAGGATGAGGATGAGGAGAGCCATGATGTGTCTGTCAGTGGCTGGTGCCTCAGTTTCCTCTAGGCAGCAGTGCTGCAGGATCCTTTGGTCTGTGCCCATGCAACTGTGTCTGAGGAAGAAGGAGTAGAGGCTCATTCTTCCCAGCCCCGCGCCCCACCCCCAGCAGCTGGGGAATGCAAGCCAAATTTAATCCTGGTAGCTGGGCTGGGATTAGCCTGGGCTGGGGTAGGGCTGGGGAGGAATTGGGAGGGAGACAGACGCACCTGCTGTGAGGGAAGATCCTCCCATTCCCTGCCAACCCCATTCACTCCTTGCAGCACAGCACCCCCTAGCATTTCTTTCTCTGTCATGGGAGCTGTCTGCTGCTTGCTTCTCCCTTAGCATCATCTCTCCCCATCCTGGAGCACTGGCATTCCCCATCCTGTGCAAACAGGGAGGCCCCGGTGTGCCCCATGGCACTGCCCTGCAATTGTGGGGGCAGCTGTTGGATGGAACCATATCAAAATATGGGGGTGGGCAAGGCTGGGGACCAGGACTCCTGGGTTCTCCCCTCAAATGTGCGAGGGGAGTGGAGATTAGGGGGTAGAGTGGGGGAGGGACAGGGCTGGGATCCAGGGCTACTGCTTTTTCTGGTTTTCTCCACCTCCTGCAGCTGCCTCGATCCTTTCAATGTGTTTCTTGTTCCATATTCATTTGCTGACTTTTGTAAATCACCCCAGAGGTGGCTGCATCTCAGTGTTGGGTGAGGCACCCTTGGCTGCATCACCTCCTAACCGCATCTCTCTCCCCTTCTGGTGACCCTGCAGAATTCAGCAAACATCCACAAGATCATGGGGCACTTTGAGCACTGCGCTGGCAGGGGCCAGGCGCCCGGCCCTCCCTCCAGAGAATGGGACACAGCATCGACTACTTTTTACAGGGATTAAAAAGGGGCAAAGGAGGGCAAATCAGAGGAGTAGGTGCCCAGGGTCTGAGCAGGGGGTGGAAATTGACTGTTCGGGGGTCAAGCAGCTGGAGGCAGAGTTAGGAGAGGGACTGAAGGCAAAGTCAGGGAGATGGGAAGGAGCTGGAGTTAAGCCCGGAGGGAGGCGCTGCCAGAGGGTTAAACCCCGGCACAGGCAGGGGCCGAGGGGGAACAGTTATCCCGGTGGGTTGAGACTCCAGTGTTTGCAAACATGGGTGGGGGAAGCAGAGGGCTTTTTTACTTCCCCTCTCACAGGCAGCACCTCTCAGCATGGACTTCCCAGGGCTGGGCTCTTAAAGGCACAGGCATCCCACCGCCTAGACACTGCAGCTCCTCTCTGATGTAACCTACTGAGGTGCTGCAGTAGGAGACTCAATTCAGTAAAACTGGGCATTCCCTATACGCCCCCCAGCCAGGGGACTATACACCCCCTTCCCCGATTTTCCCCAACACCCCCTCCCTCAGTGGTCAGGTAGTTACATGCAGCGCTGCCAATGTTGTCATTGGTTGCAAATTTGAATGGAAATTGAAACGTTAACACACACTTTAAAAGCAAATGCAACATATGAAAACTACTTGTACCTGAGAAAGTAAAATAGGTTTGGAAAGTCTGGACAAAGCCGCGTTTCCTCAACCAGCTGTTGTGTTTGCTGACAATGTCGGTGCATTGGCTTCGGCAGTGTTGGCCAACCTTAGAATTTCAAATGATGATTTGTAAGCAAGGTGTGAATGAGCTCTCCCCTGACAGCCACTGATGACCAGGGTTGGGGGGAGGCTTTGGGAGCAGACTGTATTTACATGAACTCACCTACTCTGCTGAGGTATCCAGTTTACAGAGCTGGGCTGCCTCTGCTCTAGGTGCCCGGAGGAGGGACGGTGTGTGGGGTTCCAGCCTGGGACTCTTCCTTCCTCCTGCCAAGCCCTGACTATTAATGCGAGTGCTGGCACTCCTTTCTTCAAGCGCCATGTGGGCCAGAGGAAACGTGTGGTAGGAAGCACAAGGGCCAAGCTTGTGAACATCAGGTGCAGCAGCAAGAATCCCAACTATCAAGGTAGCAGGTTCTAGAGCCCTATCCCATTGTGGCCATCCCTGCCAAAGACCTGGCTCTCGGAGGTGTGAGTCACCCAGCAGGAGAGGAAAGATTCACTCTTACACAGCTGGAGACAGGGGAGTTGAGCTCTGGGGCATTACCACAAGCATGGGTGGGAGGCAAGTTTGTAGAAATTTTGCTGGTGCCCAGAACCCGCCCCCAAACTCCACCCCCACCTGCCTAAGGCTCTGGGAGGTTGTTTGGGGGGGATTAGGGTGCAGGATTCAGGCTCTAGGATGGAGTTTGGGTGCAGGGTGCAGGCTCCGGCAGGGGTGAGAGGTGCAGGCTCTGGGGGTGGGAAGGAGTGTGTGGGAAGGGGTGCACCCTCTGGGAGGGTGCGTAGGGCTGAGGATGAGGGATTCCTGATGCAGGAGGGGGCTCAGGACTGGGGCAGAGTATCAGGGTTCAGAGGGAGCTCAGGGTTGGGGGTGTTGGAGAGGCTGAGGGCAGCCTGCACTAGGACTCTGGGGCAGCAGTTCTGCCCAGAATCCCTCTACTCCAGCAGCAGGAGCAGGCAGGGGACAGGCACATGCTGCTTTTTGTCAGGCAGGGATGCACCACAGCAGAGGGGAGGGGTGCCAGGCAGGGGCCAGGGGAAGAGACCCAACTCCAAATATTGCTGGAGCAGGGCCCCCAGCCCTGAATATTCCTGGACCACGAGCACCACAAATGTATATAACCTGCCGCCTATGACCACAAGCCAACACAAGGTCCCACTGAGATTTGAACTCAGATTACTGGATTCAGAGTCCTGAGTGCTGCCCATTACACCATGGGAGCATCTTGTGCTGCCTTCTCTACACATCGGTGACCCTCATGGGGCTGCTTGTGTAAGGGGGCTCTTGGCCCTTTACTAAAACTTAGTGTGTGTGTGTGTGGGGGGGTTGGTTGGCTAGTTCCCAGCACCAATAGAAGGGGGAAGGATCAATGGGAAATCAGGAACCTGAGACTGACAGTCCCCAGGGACAATGGGGAGAGGCCAAAGCTCCAAGTTAGCTGCACTGACAGGCCAGACAGTGTAATGAGGGAGTCACCAGGCCAGGGAGTCCCATCCTCCATGTGAGCTGGAACTGCCTGGGTGAGAGTGGGGCAGAGCTAAGGAGAGAGCAGGAGCCCGAGAAGAGCCGGGGAGGAGAGCTGTGCAGGTGTAGTGCCAGAAACTGCTGCATGTAGGAATTTGCAACCTGTAGCAGTTACTGATACCTGAGGTTGTTCTTATTTGCTGACTTGTCCTAATTAGCTAAAACTTGACAGTGGTTTCTCTAGCAAAGGCCAGTCCCTGGCCCCTTGGTCCAGACATCCTCCTTCATATCAGGCTAGGGTGACCAGATGTCAAAGATGAAATATTGGGATGTGGGGGGCGGAGCAAAAAAAAAAAAAAGCCAGAGGGCTTCCCTGCCACCAAGCGGAAATGGCATAACCCCATCTCCAACCAATTCTTGGCTCCAACCTCTGCTACACCCCCAGCTCCCCCATCCTCTCACTCCTGGGCCCAGCCTGGGCTCCCAGCTCTGCAGCCGAGCCATGATCCGGGCCCCTCCTGCAGCTCCCGGGCAAGGAGTGAACCAGGCAGCTCCTGGCAGGAGCGTGTCCGCCCCACTTGTGTCTCCACCCCCATCCCACCTGGGCCCTGCCTGCTCCGTGCTGCCCCCACCCAAGTGCGCTGCCCGCAGGCTGCAGGGCTGGAGCAGCTTCTGCGCTGCGCTTCTGGCCATGGCCATGACCAGCGTGCAGACCTGCGAGGGAGGGGCACAGCCTTCCCTCTCCAGGTCTGCAACGGGAATGTAAAGCGGCGGTTCCTGAGGGAGTAAGGCACTGCCATCCCTCCCTAGCTCTGCCAGAGGACTGGGCAGCAGCAGTATTAGCAGGGGCAGGGCGCTTGATTGTTTCCCGGCTCTGCGAGGGGACTGGAGAGCGGCCGTTCCTGGGCGCGTGGTGTGCTAGGTTCCTTCCTAGCTCTGCGACGGGAGTGGGGAGCAGCAATTACTGTGGGGGTGGGGCACTGGGATCCCTCCCCAGCTCTGCCAGAGGCCTGGGGAGCAGCCCTTCCTGCGGGATTAGGGCACTGCCTTCTCTTCCTAGCTCTGTGAGACGACTGGGGAGCAGCCCTTCCTGCGGGATTAGGGCACCGCCTTCTCTCCCTAGCTCTGCGAGACCACTGGGGAGCGACCGTTCCTGCGGGATTAGGGCGCTGCCTTCTCTCCCTAGCTATGCGAGAGAACTGGGTAGCAGCCCTTCCTGCGGGATTAGGGCACTGCCTTCTCTCTCTAGCTCTGTGAGACCAATGGGGAGAAGTCCTTCCTGCTCGATTTGGACGCTGCATTCTCTCCCTAGCTCTGTGAGACGACTGGGGAGCGACCGTTGGTGCGGGATTAGGGAATCACCTCCTCTCCGTAGTTCTACGAGACCACTGGAGAGCGGCCGTTCCTGCGGGATTAGGGCGCAGCATTCTCTCCCTAGCTCTGCGAGACCACTGGGGAGCAGCCGTTCCTGTGGGATTAGGGCGCTGCCTTCTCTCCCTAGCTCTGCGAGACCACTGGGGAGAAGTCCTTCCTGCTCGATTTGGACGCTGCATTCTCTCCCTAGCTCTGTGACAGCAATGCGGAGAGGCACTTCCTGCGGGATTAGGGCGCTGCCTTCTCTCCCTAGCTCTGCGAGACCACTCGGGAGCGGCCCTTCCTGCGGGATTAGGGCGCTGCCTTCTCTCCCTAGCTCTGCGAGACCACTGGGGAGCAGCCGTTCCTGCGGCAAAAAGGCGTTGCCGTCTCTCCCTTGCTCAGCGAGAGCAATGTGGAGCGGCCCTTCCTGCTTGATAAGGGCACTGCCTCCTCTCCCTAGCTCTGTAAGACCACTTTGGAGCGGCCCTTCCTGCGGGGGCGGGGCGCTGGCTTCCCTCCCCAGCTCTGCTAGGGGCCTGGTGAGCAGCCCTTCCTGCGGGATTAGGACGGTGCCTTCTCTCCCTAGCTCTGCGACACCACTGGGGAGTGGCCATTCCTGCGGGATTAGGGCGCTGCCTTCTCTCCCTAGCTTTGTGAGACCACTGGGGAGCAGCCCTTCCAGCGGAATTAGGGCGCTGACTTCTCTCCCTTGCTCTGTGAGACCACTGGGGAGCGGCCCTTCCTGCGGGATTAGGACGCTGCCTCCTCTCCCTAGCTCTGTAAGACCACTTTGAAGCGGCCCTTCCTGCGGGGGCGGGGCGCTGGCTTCCCTCCCCAGCTCTGCCAGGGGCATGTGGAGCAGCCCTTCCTGCGAGATTAGGACGCTGCCTTCTATCCCTGGTTCTGCGAGACCACTCGGGAGCGGCCCTTCCTGCGGGATTAGGTGGCTGCCTTCTCTCCCTAGCTCTGCGAGACCAATGGGGAGAGGCCTTCCTGCAGGATTAAGGCGCTGCCTTCTCTCGCTAGCTCTACTAGACCACTGCAGATCGACCCTTCCTGCGTGATTAGGTTGCCACCTTCTCTCCCTAGCTCTGCGACACCACTGGGGAGCGGCCCTTCCTGCGGGATTAGGGCACCGCCTTCTGTCCCAAGCTCTGCGACACCACTGGGGAGCGGCCATTCCTTCGGGATTTGGGCGTCGCCTTCTCTCCCTAGCTCTCCAAGACCACTTGGGAGCGACCGTTGGTGCTGGATTTGGGCGCTGCCTTCTCTCCCTAGCTCTGCGAGACCACTGGCTATCGGCCCTTCCTGCGGGATTAGGTTGCCGCCTTCTCTCCTTAGCTCTGCGAAACCACTGGAGATCGGCCTTTCCTGCAGGATTAGGTTGCCGCATTCTCTCCCTAGCTCTGCGAGACCACTGGGGAGCGACCCTTCCTGCGGGATTAGGGCGCCGCCTTCTCTCCCTAGCTCTCTGAGACCACTGGGGAGCGACCGTTGGTGTGGGATTAGCGCACCGCCTCCTCTCCCTAGTTCTACGAGAACACTGGAGAGCGGCCGTTCCTGCGGGATTAGGGCACCGCCTTCTCTCCCTAGCTCTGCGAGACCACTGGGGAGCAGCCCTTCCTGCGGGATTAGGGCACTGCCTCCTCTCCCTAGCTCTGCGACACCACTGAGGAGCGGCCCTTCCTGCGGGATTAGGGCGCTGCCTTCTCTCCCTAGCTCTACAACACAGGTTTTGAGCGGCCCTTCCTGCGTTATTAGGGCGCTGCCTCCTGTCCCTAGCTCTACGAGACCACTGGCGAGCGACCGTTGGTGCGGGATTAGGGAATCGCCTACTCTCCCTAGCTCTGCGACACCAATGGGGAGCGGCCCTTCCTGCGGTTTTAGGGCGCTGCCTACTCTCGCTAGCTCTACTAGACCACTGGGGATCGGCCTTTCCTGCTGGATTAGGTTGCCGTCTTCTCTCCCTAGCTATGCGAGACGACTGGGGACCGGCCCTTCCTGCCGGATTAGAGTGCTGCCTTCTCTCCCTAGCTCTGCGAGACCACTGGGGAGCAGCCATTCCTGCGAGATTAGGGCGCAGCCTCCTCTCTCTAGCTCTGTGACACCACTGTGGAGCAGCCCTTCCTGCGGGATTAGGGCGCTGCCTTCTCTCCCTAGCTCTGCGAGACCAATGGGGAGCGGTCCTTCCTGCGGGGTTAGGGCGCTGCCTTCTCCCGCTAGCTCTACTAGACCACTGGGGATCAGCCCTTCCTGCGCGATAAGGTTGCCCCCTTCTCTCCCTAGCTCTGCGAGACCACTGGTTTGCGGCCCTTCCTGCGGGATTAGGGCACCGCCTTCTCTCCCTAGCACTGCGAGACCACTGGGGAGCGACCGTAGGTGCGGGATTAGGGCACCGGCTCCTCTCCCTAGCTCTGCGAAACTACTAGGGAGCAGCCATTCCTGCGGGATTAGGGCGTTGCCTTCTCTCCCAGTCTCTGCGAGACGACTGGGGAGCAGCCCTCCCTGCGGGACTAGGGCGCTGCCGTCTCTCATTAGCTCTGCAAGACCACTGGGGAGCGGCCGTTCCTGCGGGATTAGGGCGCTGCCTTCTCTCCCCAGCTCTGCGAGACCACTGGGGAGCGGCCCTTCCTGCGGGATTAGGGCGCCGTCTTCTCTCCCTAGCTCTGCGAGACCACAGGGGAGCGGCCGTTCCTGCAGGATTAGGCCGCTGCCTTCTCTCCCTAACTCTGCGAGACCACGGGGGAGCAGCCCTTCCTGCGGGATTAGGGCGCTGCCTTCTCTCCCTAGCTCTGAGAGACCACTGCGGAGAAGCCTTTCCTGCTGGATTTGGATGCTGTCTTCTCTCCCTAGCTCTGTGAGAGCAATGCGGAGAGGCACTTCCTGCGTGATTAGGGTGCTCCCTTCTCTCCCTAGCTCTGCGAGACCACTGGGGAGAAGCCCTTCCTGCGGGATTAGGGCGATGCCTTCTTTCGCTAGCTCTACTAGACCACTGGGGACCGGCCCTTCCTGCGGTATTAGGTTGCCGCATTCTCTCCCTAGCTCTTCGAGACGACTGGAGAGCGACCGTTGGTGCGGGATAAGGGCACCGCCTCCTCTCCGTAGTTCTACGAGACCGCTGCAGAGCAGCCGTTCCTGTGGGATTAGTGCGCAGCCTTCTCTCCCTAGCTCTGCGAGACCACTGGGGAGCAGCCGTTCCTACGGGATTAGGGCGCAGCCTTCTCTCCCTAGCTCTGCGAGACCACTGGGGAGCAGCCGTTCCTACGGGATTAGGGCGCAGCCTTCTCTCCGTAGCTCTGCGAGACCACTGGGGCTCGGCCATTCCTGCGGGATAAGGGCGCTGCCGTCTCTCCCTTGCTAGCGAGACCAGTGCGGAGCGGCCCTTCCTGCTTGATAAGGGCGCTGTCTTTTCTCCCTAGCTCTGCGAGACCACTGGGGAGCTCCCCTTCCTGTGGGATTAGAGCGCTGCCTCCTCTCCCTAGCTCTGTAAGACCACTTTGGAGTGGCCCTTCCTGCGGGGGCGGGGCGCTGGCTTCCCTCCCCAGCTCTGCTAGGGGCCTGGTGAGCAGCCCTTCCTGCGGGATTAGGACGGTGCCTTCTCTCCCTAGCTCTGCGACACCACTGGGGAGCGGCCATCCCTGCGGGATTAGGACGCTGCCTTCTCTCCCTAGCTCTGAAAGACCACTGGGGAGCGGCCCTTCCTGCGGGGGCTGGGCGCTGGCTTCCCTCCCCAGCTCTGCCAGGGGCCTGTGGAGCAGCCCTTCCTGCGGGATTAGGACGGTGCCTTCTCTCCCTGGCTCTGCGAGACCACTCGGGAGTGGCCCTTCCTGCGGGATTAGGGGGCTGCCTTCTCTCCCTAGCTCTGCGAAACCAATGGGGAGCAGCCTTACTGCAGGATTAAGGCGCTGCCTTCTCTCGCTAGCTCTACTAGACCACTGCGGATCGACCCTTCCTGCGTGATTAGGTTGCCGCCTTCTCTCCCTAGCTCTGCGAGAACACTGGGGAGCGACCGTTGGTGCGGGATTAGGGCGCTGCCTTCTCTCTCTAGCTCTGCGAGACCACTGGGGAGAGGCCCTTCCTGCGGGATTAGGGCGCTGCCTTCTCTCCCTAGCTCTGCGAGACCACTGGGGAGAAGCCCTTCCTGCGGTATTAGGACGCTGCCGTCTATCCCTAGCTCAACGAGACCAATGCGGAGCGGCCCTTCCTACTTGATAAGGGCGCTGTCTTCTCTCCCTAGCTCTGCGATACCACTGGGGAGCTGCCCTTCCTGTGGGATTAGAGCGCTGCCTCCTCTCCCTAGCTCTACAAGATGGCTGGTGAGCACCCTTCCTGCGGGTTTAGGGCGCTACCTTCTCTCCAAAGCTCTGCGAAACCACTGGGGATCGGCCCTTAAAGTGGGATTAGGGCGCTGCCTCCCCTCCCTAGATCTGTGAGATCACTGGGTACCTGCCCTTCCTGCGTTATTAGGGCGCTGCTTCCTCTCCCTAGCTCTGCGAGACCACGGGGGAGCGACCAATGGTGCGGGATTAGGGAACCGCCTCCTCTACCTAGCTATACGAGACCACTGTGGAGCGGCAGTTCCTGCGGTATTAGGACGCTGCCTTTTCTCCCTAGCTCTGTAAGACCACTGGGGAGCGGCAGTTCCTGCGGATTAGGGCGCTTCATTCTCTCCCTAGCTCAGTGAGATCACTGGGGAACTGCCCTTTCTGCGTTGTTAGGGCGCTGCCTCCTCTCCCTACCTCTGCGAGACCACGGGGGAGCGACCGATGGTGCGGGATTAGGGAACCGCCTCCTATCCCTAGCTTTACGAGACCACTGGGGAGCTGCTGTTCCTGCAGGATTAGGGCGCTGCCTTTTCTCCCTAGCTCTGCGAAACCACTGGGGAGCGGCCCTTCCTACGGGATTAGGGTGCTGCCTTCTCTCCCTAGCTTTGTGAGACCACTGGGGAGCAACCCTTCCTGCGGGATTAGGGTGCTGCCTTCTCTCCCTTGCTATGTGAGACCACTGGGGAGCGGCCGTTCCTGCGGGATTTGGACGCTGCCTTCTCTCCCTAGCTCTGTAAGACCACTGGGGAGCGGCCCTTTCTGCGGGGGCGGGGCGCTGGCTTCCCTCCCCAGCTCTGTCAGTGGCATGGGGAGCAGCCCTTCCTGCGGGATTAGGACGGTGCCTTCTCTCCCTAGCTCTGCGAGACCACTGGGGAGCCGCCCTTCCTGCGGGATTAGGGCGCTGCCTTCTCTCCCTAGCTCTGCAAGACCAATGGGGAGCGGCCCTTCCTGCGGGATTAGGGCGCTGCCATCTCTCGCTAGCTCAATTAGACCACTTTCGGATCCACACTTCCTGCGTGATTAGGTTGCCGCCTTCTCTCCATAGCTCTGCTAGACCACTGAGGAGCGGCCCTTTCTTCGGGATTTGGGCGCCGCCTTCTCTCCCTAGCTCTGCGAGACCACTGGGGAGCGACCGTTGGTGCAGGATTAGGGCACAGCCTCCTCTCCCTAGTTCTACGAGACCACTGGAGAGAGACCGTTCCTGCGGATTAGGGCGCTACCTTCTCTCCCTAGCTCTGCGAGACCACTTGGAAGCAGCCGTTCCTGTGGGATTAGGGCGCTGCCTTCTCTCTCTAGCTCTGCGAGACCACTGGCGAGCGGCCATTCCTGCGGGATTAGGGCGCTGCCTTCTCTCCCTAGCTCAGTTAGACCACTGGGGAGAAGCCCTTCCTGCGGCATTAGGACGCTGCCTTCTCTCCCTAGCTCTGCGAGTCCAATGAGGAGCGGCCCTTCCTGCGGGATTAGGGCGCTGTCTTCTCTCCCTAGCTCTGCGAAACCACTGGGGAGCGGCCCTTCCTGCGGGATTATGGTGCTCCCCTCTCTCCCTAGCTCTGCCAGACCACTGGGGAGAAGCCGTTCCTGCGAGATTAGGGCGCTGCCTTCTCTCCCTAGCTCTGCGAGACCACTGGGGATCGGACCTTCCTGCGGGATTAGGTTGCCGCCTTCTCTCCTTAGTTCTGCGAAACCACTGGGGATCGGCCATTCCTGCAGGATTAGGTTGCCGCATTCTCTCCCTAGCTCTGCGAGACAACTGGGGAGCGACCCTTCCTGCGGGATTAGGGCGCCGCCTTCTCTCCCTAGCTCTCCGAGACCACAGGGGAGCGACCGTTGGTGCGGGATTAGCGCACCGCCTTCTCTCCCTAGTTTTACGAGAACACTGGAGAGCGGCCATTCCTGCGGGATTAGGGCGCTGCCTTATCTCCCTAGCTCTGCGAGACCACTGGGGAGCATCCCTTCCTGCGGGATTAGGGCGCTGCCTTCTCTCCCTAGCTCTGTGAGATCACTGGCGAGAAACCGTTGGTTCGGGATTAGGGAACCGCCTCCTCTCCCTAGCTATACGAGACCACTGGGGAGCCGCCCTTCCTCTGGGATTAGGGCGCTGCCTTCTCTCCATAGCTCTGCGAGACCAATGGGGAGCGGCCCTTCCTGCGGTTTTAGGGCGCTGCCTTCTCTCGCTAGCTCTACTGGACCACTGGGGATCGGCCCTTCCTGCGGGATTAGGTTGCCGCCTTCTCTCCCTAGCTATGCGAGACGACAGGGGACCGGCCCTTCCTGCCGGATGAGAGTGCTGCCTTCTCTCCCTAGCTCTGCGAGACCACTGGGGAGCAGCCCTTCCTGCGGGATTAGGGCGCTGCCTTCTCTCGCTAGCTCTACTAGACCACTGGGGAGCGACCGTAGTTGCGGGATTAGGGCATCACCTCCTCTCTCTAGCTCTGCGAAACTACTAGGGAGCAGCGATTCCTGCGGGACTAGGGCGTTGCCTTCTCTCATTAGCTCTGCGAGACCACTGAGGAGCGGTTGTTCCTGCGGGATTAGAGCGCTGCCTCCTCTCCCTAGCTCTGCGAGACCACTGGGGAGCAGCCCTCCCTGCGGGACTAGGGTGCTGCCTTCTCTCCCTTGCTATGCGAGACCACTGAGGAGCGGCCGTTCCTGCGGGATTAGGTCACTGCCTTCTCTCCCTACCTCTGCGAGACCACTGGTGAGCAGCCCTTCCTGCGGGATTAGGGTGCTGCCTTCTTTCCCTAGCTCTGCGAGAGCCCTGAGGAGCAGCCCGTCCTGCGGGATTAGGGCGCTGCCTCCTCTTCCTAGCTCTGCGAGATCACTGGGTAGCGGCCCTTCCTCCTTTATTAGGGTGTTGCCTCCTCTCCCTAGCTCTGTGAGACCACTGGGGAGCGACCGTTGGTGCGGGATTAGGGCACCGCCTCCTCTCCCTAGCTCTATGAATCCACTGGGGAGCGGTAATTAATGCGGGGCGGGGCGCTGGCTTTCCTCCCCATCTCTGCCAGGGGTCTGAGGAGTAGCCCTTCCTGAAGGATTAGGGCGCTATCTTTTCTCCCAAGCTCTGCGAGACCAGTGGGGAGCGTCCGTTCCTGCGGGAGCAGGGCGGTGTCTTCTCTCCATAGCTCTGCGAGACCACTGCGGAGCAGCCATTCCTGCGGGATTAGGACGCTGCCTTCTGTCCCTAGCAGTACGAGAAAACTGGGGAGCGGCCCTTCCTGCGGGATTAGGGCGCTGCCTTCTCTCCTTATTTCTTTGAGACCACTTGGGAGATGCCTTTCCTGCGGGATTAGGGCGCTGCCTCCTCTCCGTAGCTCTGCGAGATCACTGGGGAGCGGCCCTTCCTGCTTTATTAGGGCACCGCCTCCTCTTCCTAGCTCTACGAGATCACTGGAGAGCAGCCGTTCCTGCGGGATTAGGGCGCTGCCTTCTCTCCCTAGCTCTGCAAGACCACTGAGGAGCGGCCCTTCCTCCCGGGGCGGGGTGCTGGCTTCCCTCCCCAGCTCTGCCAGGGGCCTGGGGAGCAGCCCTTCCTGCGGGATTAGGGTGCTGCCTTCTCTCCCTAGCTCTGCGAGACCACTGGGGAGGGGCCCTTCCTCCGTGATTAGGACGCTGCCTTCTCTCCCTTCCTCTGCAAGACCACTGGGGAGCGACCCTTCTGCGGGGGCGGGACGCTGGCTTCCCTCCCTAGCTCTCCCAAGGGCATGTTGTGCAGCCCTTCCTGAGGGATTAGGACGCTGCCTTCTCTCTCTAGCTCTGTGAGACCACTTGGGAGCGGTCCTTCCAGCGTCCCGCCCCCCACTCGAAACGTCACTCCCCAGCCCCCATCCAAACATTGGGAGTGAACATAACGCCCCTCCGTCGCTCAAACCGCCACTCCCTGCTCTCCTCCCATAGCTGGGGAGGGAAGCCAGCGCCCCACCCCGGAGGAACGGCCGCTCCCCAGTGGTCTGGCACAGCTAGGGAGAGAAGGCAGCGCCCTAATCGAGCAGGAAGGGCCGCTCCCCAGTGGTCTCGCAGAGCTAGTGAGGGAAGGCAGCGCCCTAGCACCACAGGAAGGGCTGCTCCCCAGTGGTCTCGCAGAGCTAAGGAGAGGAGGCAACGCCCTAATCCCACAGGAAGAGCTGCTCCCCAGTGGTTTCGCAGAGCTAGGGAGAGAAGGCAGCGCCCTAATCCCGCAGAAAGGGCCGCTGCCCAGTGGTCTCGCAGAGCTAGGGAGAGAAGTCGGGGTCCTAATCCCGCAGGAAGGGCTTCTCCCCAGTGGTCTCACAGAGCTAGAAAGAGAAGGCAGCGCCCTAATCCCGCTGGAACGGCTGCTCCCCAGTGGTCTCGAAGAGCTAGGGAGAGAAGGCAGCGTCCTAATCCCGCAGGACGGGCTTCTCCCCAGTGGTCTCGCAGAGGTAGTTAGAGAAGGCAGCAACCTAATATCGCAGGAAGGGCCACTCCCCAGTCGTCTTGCAGAGCTAGGGACAGTAGGCAGCGCCCTAATCCCGCAGGAACAGCCGCTCCCAAGGGGTCTCGCAGAGCTAGGGAGTGAAGGCAACGCCCTAATCCTGCAGGGAGGGCTGCTCCTCAGTGGTCTCGTAGAGCTAGGGATAGGAGGCAGCGCCGTAATCCCGCAATATGGGCCGCTCTCCAGTGGTCTCGCAGAGCTACGGAAAGAAGGCGGTGCCCTAATCCCGCAGGAAGGGCCGCTCCCCTGTGGTCTAGCAGAGCTATGGAGAGAAGGTAGCGCCATAATCCCGCAGGAAAGGCTGCTCAACAGTGGTCTCGCAGAGATAGGGAGAGGAGGCAGTGCCCTAATCCCGCAGGAAGGGCTGCTCCCCAGTGGTTTCGCAGAGATAGGGAAAGACGCAGTTCCCTATTCCAGCAGGAACGGCTGCTCTCCAGTGGTCTCGAAAAGCTCGGGAGAGGAGGCAGCGCCCTAATCCCGCATTAAGGGCTGCTCCCCAATGGTCTCGCAGAGCTAGGGAGAGAAGGCAGCACCCTAATCCCGCAGGAAGGTCTGCTCCCAAGTGGTCTCGCAGAGCTCGAGAGAGAAGGCGGTCCCCTAATCCTGCAGGAACGGACGCTCCCCAGTGGTCTCGCAGAGCTAGGGAGAGGAGGCAGCCCCCCTAATCCTGAAGGGAGGGCTGCTCCCCAGTGGCCTCGCAGAGCTAGGGATAGGAGGCAGAGCCCTAATCCCGCATGATGGGCTGCTCCCTAGTGGTCTCGCAGAGCTACGGAGAGAAGGCAGCGCCCTAATCCCGTAAGAAGGGCTGCTCCCCAGTGGTCTCGCAGAGCTAGAGATAGAAGGCTGCGCCCTAATCCCGCAGGAAGGGCTGCTCCCCAGGTCCCTGGCAGAGCTGGGGAGGGAAGCCAGCATCCCGCCCACGCAGGAAGGTCCGCTCCCCAGTGGTCTCACAGAGCTAGGGAGAGAAGGCAAAGCCCTAATCCCACAGGTATGGCAGCTACTCAGTGGTCTCGCAGAGCTAGGGTGAGAAAGAAGCGCCCTAATCCCGCAGGAAGGGTTGCTCCTCCGTCGTCTCACCAAGCTAGGGAGAGAATGCAGCGCCCTAATCCCACAGGAAGGGCCGCACCCCAGTGGTCTCGCAGAGCTAGGGAGAGAAGGCAACGCCCTAATCCCGCATGAAAGGCTGCTCCCCAGTGGTCTCGAAGGGCTAGGGAGAGGAGGCAGAGCCCTAATCCTGCAGGAAGAGCTGCTACCTCTGGTCTCGCAGAGCTTGGGAGAGGAGGCAGTGCCCTTATCCCGTAGGAACGGCCGCTCCCTAGTGGTCTCGCAGAGCTAGGGAGAGGAAGCAGCGCCCTAATCCCGCAGGAAGGGCTGCTCCCCAGTGGTCTCGCAGAGCTAGGGAGAGAAGGCAGCACCCTAATCCCGCAGGAAGGGCTGTTCCCCAGTGGTCTCGCAGAGCTAGGGATAGAAGGCAGCGCACTAATCCCGCAGGAAGAGCTGCTCCCCAGTGGTCTCGCAGAGCTATGGAGAGGAGGCAGTGACCTAATCCCACAGGAAGGGCTGCTCCCGTGCAGTCTCGCAGAGCTAGGGAGAGATGGCAGCGCCCAGCCCCGCAGGAATGGCTGCTCAGCAGTGGTCTCACAGAGCTAGGGAGAGAAGGTTGCGCCCTAATCCCGCATGAAAGGCTGCTCCCCAGTGGTCTCAGAGAGCTAGGGAGAGATGGCAGCGCACTAACCCCGCAGGAACGGCCACTCGCCAGGGGTCTCGCAGAGCTAGGGATAGAAGGCAACACCTTAATCTTGCAGGGAGGGCTGCTCCCCAGTGGTGTTGCAGAGCTAGGGACTGGAGACAGCGCTGTAATCCCGCATGACGGGCCGCTCTCCAGTGGTCTCGCAGAGCTACGGAGAGAAGGCAGCGCCCTAATCCCGCAGGAGGGGCTGCTTCCCAGTGGTCTCGCAGAGCTAGGGAGAGAAGACAACGACCTAATCCCGCAGGAAGGGCCGCTCCCCAGTGGTCTCGCAGAGCTAGGGTTAGAAGGATGCACCCTAATCCCGAAGGAATGGTCGCTCCCAAGTGGTCTCGCAGAGCTAGGGAGAGAAGGCGGCGCACTAATCCCGCAGGAAGGACCGATACCCAGTGGTTTCGCACAGCTGGGGACTGTAGGCGGCGCCCTAATCCCACAGTAAGTGTGGCTTCCCAAGTGGTCTCGCAGAGCTAGGGAGAGAAGGCAGCACCCTAATCCCGCAGGAAAGGCTGCTCCCCAGTGGTCTCCCAGAGCTAGGGAGATAAGGCAGCGCCATAATCCCGAAGGAACGGTCGCCCCCCAGAGGTCTCGCAGAGCTAGGGAGAGAAGGCAGCGCCCTAATTCCGCTGGAAGGGACGCTCCCCAGTGGTGTCGCAGAGATAGGGAGAGAAGGCGGCACCCTAATTCCGCAGAAAGGGCCGATCACCAGTGGTCTCGCAGAGCTATGGAGAGAAGACGGTGCCCTTATCCCGCAGGAAAGGCTGCTCTTCAGTGGTCTCGCAGAGCTAGGTAGAGAAGGCGGCACCCTAATTCCGCAGGGAATGCTGTTCCTCAGTGGTCTCACAGAGCTAGCGAGAGAAGGCAGCGCCCTAATCCCGCAGGAAAGGTCGCTCCCCAGTGGTCTCGCAGAGTTAGGGAGAGAAGGCAGCACCCTAATCCCGCAGGAAGGGCTGCTCCCCAGTGGTCTCGCAGAGCTAGTCAGAAGAGATAGCGCCCTAATCCTACAGGAGGGGCTGCTCCCCAGTGGTCTTGCAGAGCTATGGAGAAGAAACAGCGCCCTAATCCCGGAGGAATAGCCGCTCCCCAGTGGTCTCGCAGAGATAGGGAAAGGAGTCAGCGCCCTAATCCCGCAGGGAGGGCTGCTCCCCTGTGGTCTCGCAGAGCTAGGGAGTGAAGGCAGCACCATATTCCCGCAGGAAGGGCTGCCCCCAGTGGTCTGGCAGAGCTAGGGAGAGAAGGCTGTACCCTAATTCCAATGGAAGGGCTGCTCCCCAGTGCTCTCGCAGAGCTATGCAGAGGAGGAAGCGCCGTAATTACGCAGAAAAGGCCGTTCCCCAGTGGTCTCGGAGAGCTACGGAGAGAAGGCAGCACCCTAATCCCGCAGGAAGGGCCGCTCCCTAGTTGTCTCGTAGAGCTCGGGAGTGAAGGGAGCGCCCTAATCTCGCTGGAATGGCCGCTCCCCAGTGGTTTGGCAGAGCTAGGGAAAGGAGACAGCACCCTAATCCCGCAGGGAGGGCTGCTACTCAGTGGTCTGGCAGAGCTAGGGAGAGAATGCAGCGCCCTATTCCCGCAGGAACGGCCTCTCCCCAGTGGTCTCGCAGAGCTAGGGAGAGATGGCAGGGCCCTCATCCCGCTTGAAGGGCTGCTCCCCAGACCCCTGGAAGAGCTGGGGAGGGAAGCCAGCGCCCCACCCCCGCAGGAAGAGCCGATCCCCAGTGGTCTCGCAGAGCTAGGGAGAGAAGACAGCGCCCTAATCCCGCAGGAATGGCCACTCCCCAGTGTTCTAGCAGAGCTAGGGAGGAAAGGCAGCGCCCTAATCCCACAGGAAGCGCTGCTCCCCAGTGGTCTCGCAGAGCTAGGGAGAGAAGGCAGTGCCACAAACCCGCAGGAAGGGCCGTTCCCCAGTGGTCTCGCAGAGCTAGGGAGTGAAGGCAGCACTCTAATCCCGCAGGAAAGGCTGCTCCCCAGTGTCTCGCAGAGCTATGGAGAAGAGACAGCACCCTAATCCCGCAGGAATGGCTGCTCCCCAGTGTTCTCGCAGAGCTAGGGAGAGAAGGCAGTGCCCTAATCCCGCAGGGAGGGCTGCTACCCAGTGGTCTCGCAGAGCTAGGGAGAGAAGGCAGCACCCTAATCCCGCAGGAATGGCCACTCCCCAGTGATCTAGCAGAGCTAGAGAGGGAAGGCAGCGCCCTAATCCCACAGGAAGGGCTGCTCCCCAGTGGTCTCGCAGAGCTTGGGAGAGAAGGGAGTGCCCCAAACCCGCAGGAAGGGCCGCTCCCCAGTGGTCTCGCAGAGCTAGGGAGTGAAGGCAGCACCCTCATCCCGCAGGAAGGGCTGCTCCCTAGTCGTCTCGCTCAGCTAGGGAGAGAATGCAGTGTCCTAATCTCGCAGGAAGGGCCGTTCCCCAGTGGTCTCGCAGAGCTAGTGAGAGGAGAAAGCGCCCTAATCCAGCAGGAAGAGTTGCTCCCCAGGGTTTAGCAGAGCTAGCTAGAGAACGCATCGCCCTAATCCAGCAGGAACGTCCGCTCCCCAGTGGTCTTGCAGAGCTAGGGAGAGTAGGCAGCGACCTAATCCCACAGTAAGTGCTGCTCGCCAGTCGTCTCGCAGTGCTAAGGAGAGAAGGCAGCGCCCTTATCCCGCAGGAACGGCCGCTCCCCAGTGGTCTCGCAGAGGTAGGGAGAGAAGAAAGCTCCCTAATCCCGCAGGAAGAGCCGCTCCCCAGTCGTCTCACAGAGCTAGGGAGAGAAGGTTGCACCCTAATCCCGCATGTAAGACTGCTTCCCAGTAGTCTCACATAGCTTAGGAGAAGAGACAGCGCCCTGATCCCGCAGGAAGGGCTGCTCCCCAGATGTCTCGCAGAGCTAGGGAGAAAAGGCAGCGCCCTAATCCCGCAGGAACGGCCGCTCCCCAGTGGTCTCGCAGAGCTAGGGAAAGAATGCAGCGTCCTAATACCGCATGGAGGGCTACTCCCCAGTGGTCTCGCAGAGATAGGGAGAGAAGACAGCGCCCTAATTCGGCTGGAAATGCTGCTCCTCAGTGGTCTCGGAGACCTTCGGAGAGAAGGCAGCGCCCTAATCCTACAGGAAGGCCTGCTCCCCAGAACCCTGGCAGAGCTGGGGATTGAAGCCTGCGCCCAACCCCCGAAGGAAGGGCCGCTCCCCAGTGGTCTTGCAGAGCTAGGGAGAGAAGACAGCGCCCTTATCCCGCAGTAACGTCCGCTCCCCAGTGGTATCGCAGAGCTAGGGAGAGAAGACAGCGCCCTAATCCCGAAGGAAGGGTAGCTCCCCAGTGGTCTCGCAGAGCTAGGGAGGAAAAGCAGCGCCCTAATCCCACAGGAAGGGCTGCTCCCCAATGGTCTCGCAGAGCTAGGGAGAGAAGGCAGTGCCCTAATCCCACAGGAAAGGCTGCTCCCCAGTGGTCTCGCAGAGTTAGGGAGAGGAGAAAGCGCCCTAATCCAGCAGGAAGGGCCGCTCCCCAGTGGTCTCGCAGAGCAAGGGTGAGAAGGCACCGCCCTAATCCCGCAGGAAGGGCCGCTCCTTAGTGGTCTCGCAGAGCTAGGGAGGGAAGGCAGGGTCCTAATCCCACAGGAAGGGCCGCTCCCCAGTGGTCTCGCAGAGCTAGGGAGAGATGGCAGCACCCTAATCCCACAGGAACGTCCGCTCCCCAGTGATCTCGCAGAGCTAAGGAGAGAAGGCAGCACCCTAATCCTGCAGGAACGGCCGCTCCCCAGTGGTCTCGCAGAGCTAGAGAGAGAAGACATCACCCTAATCCCGCAGGAAGGGCTGCTCCCCAGTGGTCTCGCAGAGCTAGGTAGAGAAGGCAGCGCTCTAATCCGCAGGAACGGTGCTCCCCAGGACTCTCACAGAGCTAGGGAGAGAAGGCAGCGCCCTAATCCCGCAGGAACGGCGCTCCCCAGTGGTCTCGCAGAGCTAGGGAGGGAAAGCAGCGCCCTAATCCCACAGGAAGGTGTGCTCCCCATTGGTCTCGCAGAGCTAGGGAGTGGAGGCAGCGCCCTAATACCACAGGAAGGGCAGCTATCCAGTGGTCTCGAAGAGCTAGGGAGAAGAAACAGCGCCCTAATCCCGCAGGAAGGGCTGCTCCCCAGAGGTCTAGCAGAGCGAGGGTGAAGAGACAGCGCCCTAATCCCGCACGAAGGGCTGCACCCCAGTGGTCTCGCAGAGCTAGGGAGCGAAGGCAGCGCCCTAATCCCGCAGTAACGGCCGCTCCCCAGTGGTCTCGCAGAGCTAGGGAGAGGAGAGAGCGCCCTAATCCCGCAGGAACGACCACTCCCCAGTTGTCTCGCAGTGCTAGGGAGTGAAAGCAGCGCCCTAATCCCACTGAAAGGGCTGCTCCCGAGTCCTCTCGCAGAGCTAGGGAGATGGCAGTGCTCGAATCCCGCCAGAAGGGCCGCTCCCAGTGGTCTCGCAGAGCTAGGGAGAGAAGGCTGCACCCTAATGCCGCAGGAAAGGCTGCTCCCCAGTGGTCTCGCAGAGCTAGGGAGTGGAGACAGCGCCCTAATCCCGCAGGATGATCCGCTCCCCAGTGGTCTCGCAGAGCTAGGTATAGAAGGCAGCGCTCTAATCCGCAGGAACGGTGCTCCCCAGGACTCTCGCAGAGCTAGGGAGAGAAGGCAGTGCCCTAATCCCGCAGGAACGGCGCTCCCCAGTGGTCTCGCAGAGCTAGGGAGTGGAGGCAGCACCCTAATACCGCAGGAAGGGCAGCTATCCAGTGGTCTCGAAGAGCTAGGGAGAAGAAACAGCGCCCTAATCCCGCAGGAAGGGCACCTCCCCAGAGGTCTCGCAGAGCGAGGGAGAAGAGACAGCGCCCTAAACCCGCAGGAGGGGCTGCTCCCCAGTGGTCTCGCAGAGCTAGGGAGAGAAGGCAGCGCCCTAATCCCGCAGTAAGGGCTTCTCCCCAGTGGTCTCGCAGAGCTAGGGAGAGAAGGCAGCGCCCTAATCCCGCAGGAAGGGCTGCTCCCAAGAGGTCTCGCAGAGCGAGGGAGAAGAGACAGCGCCCTAATCCCGCAGGATAGGCTGCTCCCCAGTGGTCTCGCAGAGCTAGGGAGAGAAGGCAGCGCCCTAATCCCGCAGTAACGGCCGCTCCCCAGTGGTCTCGCAGAGCTAGGGAGAGGAGAGAGTGCCCTAATCCCGCAGGAAGGGCCGCTCCCCAGTGGTCTCGCGGAGCTAGGGAGAGAAGGCAGCGCCCTAATCCCGCAGGAACGACCACTCCCCAGTTGTCTCGGAATGCTAGGGAGAGAAGGCAACGCCGTAATCCCGCAGACACGGCCGCTCCCCAGTGGTCTCGCAGAGCTAGGGAGAGAAGGCAGCGCCCTAATCCGGCAGGAAGGGCTGCTCCCCAGTGGTCTCGCAGAGCGAGGGAGAGGAGGCTGCGCCCTTATCCCGCAGGAAGGGCTGCTACCGAGTGGTCTCGAAGAGCTAGGGAGAAGAGACAGCGCCCTAATCCCGCAGGAAGGGCTGCTCCCAAGAGGTCTCGCAGAGCGAGGGAGAAGAGACAGCGCCCTAATCCCGCAGGAAGGGCTGCTCCCCAGTGGTTTCCCAGAGCAAGGATGGGAAAGCAGCGCCCTAATCCCTCAAGAAAGGCTGCTCCACAGTTGTCTCGCAGAGCTAGGTAGAGGAGACAGGGCCCTAATCCCGCAGGAAGTGCTGGTCCCCAGTCTTCTCGCGGAGCTAGGGAGAGAAGGCAGCGCCCTAATCCCGCAGGAAGGGCTGCTCCCCAGTGGTCTCGTAGAGCTAGGGTGGGAAGGCAGCGCCATAATCCCGCAGGAAGGGCCGCTCCCCAGTGGTCTCGCAGAGCAAAAGAGGGAAGGCAGCGCCCTAATCCACAGGAAGGGCTGCTCCCCAGTGGTCTCGCAGAGCTAGGGAGAGAAGACAGTGCCCTAATCCCGCAGGAAGGGCCGCTCCCCAGTGGTCTCGCAGAGCTAGGGAGATAAGGCAGCACCCTAATCCCGCAAGAAAGGCTGCTCCACAGTTGTCTCGCAGAGCTAGGGAGAGGAAACAGAGCCCTAATGCCGCAGGAAGGGCTGCTCCCCAGTGGTATCGCGGAGGTAGGGAGAGAAGGCAGCGCCCTAATCCCGCAGGAACGGCCGCTCCCCAGTGGTCTCGCAGTGCTAGGGAGAAGAGACAGCGCCCTAATCCTGCAGGAAGGGCTGCTCCCAAAAGGTCTCGCAGAGCGAGGGAGAAGAGACAGCGCCCTAATCCCGCAGGATGGGCTGCTCCCCAGTGGTCTCGCAGAGCTAGGGAGAAGAGACAGCGCCCTAATCCCGCAGGAAGGGCTGCTCCCCAGCGGTCTCGCAGAGCTAGGTAGAGAAGGCAGCACCCTAATCCCGTAAGAAAGGCTGCCACACAGTTGTCTCGCAGAGCTAGGGAGAGGAAACAGCGCCCTAAGGCCGCAGGAAGGGCTGCTCCCCAGTGGTCTCGCGGAGCTAGGGAGAGAAGGTAGCGCCTTAATCCCGCAGGAACGGCCCATCCCAAGTGGTCTCGCAGTGCTAGGGAGAAGAGACAGCGCCCTAATCCTGCAGGAGAGGCTCCTCCCCAGAGGTCTCGCAGAGCCAGGGAGAAGAGACAGCGCCCTAATCCCGCAGGAAGGGCTGCTCCCCAGTGGTCTCGCAGAGCTAGGGAGAGAAGGCAGCGCCCTAATCCCGCAGGAAGGGCTGCTCCCCAGTGGTCTCGCAGAGCTAGGAAGAAGAGACAGCGCCCTAATCCCGCAGGAAGGGCTGCTCCCCAGAGGTCTCGCAGAGCGAGGGAGAAGAGACAGCACCGTAATCCCACAGGAAGGGCTGCTCCCCAGTGGTCTTGCAGAGCTAGGGAGAGAAGGCAGCACCCTAATCCCGGAGGAACGGCCGCTCACCAGTGGTGTCGCAGTGCTAGGGAGAAGAGACAGCGCACTAATCCCGCAGAAAGGGTTGATCCCCAGAGGTTTCGCAGAGCAAGGGAGAAGAGACAGCGCCCTAATCCCGGAGTATGAGCTGCTCCCCAGTGGTCTCGCAGAGCTAGGGAGAGAAGGCAGCGTCCAAATCCCGCAGGAAGGGCTAGTACCCAGTAGTCTCGCAGAGCTAGGGAGAGAAGGCTGCACCCTAATGCCGCAGGAAAGGCTGCTCCCCAGTGGTCTCGCAGAGCTAGGGAGTGGAGACAGCGCCCTAATCCCGCAGGATGATCCGCTCTCCAGTGGTCTCGCAGAGCTACGGTGAGAAGTCAACGCCCTAATCCAGCAGGAAGGGCCACTCCCCAGTGGTCTCGCAGAGCTAGGGAGGGAAGGCAACACCCTAATCCCGCAGTAAAAGCTGCTCCCCAGTGGCCTCGCTGAGCTAGGGAGAGAAGGCAGTGACAGGCAGAGATGGCAGAGCCTTACTCCCTCTGGAAGGGCTGCTCTCCAGTGGTCTCGCACAGCAAGGAAGAGAAGGCAGCGACCTAATCCCGGAGGAAGGGCTGCTCCCCAGACCCCTGGCAGAGCTGGGGAGGGAAGCCAGCGCCCCAGCCACGCTGGAAGGGCCGCTCTCAGAGGTCTCGCAGAGCTAGGGAGAGAAGGCGGCACCCTAATCCCGCAGGTACAGCCGCTCTCGAGTGGTCTCGCAGAGCTAGGGAGAGAAGGCTGCACCCTAATGCCGCAGGAAAGGCTGCTCCCCAGTGGTCTCGCAGAGCTAGGGAGTGGAGACAGCGCCCTAATCCAGCAGGATGATCCGCTCTCCAGTGGTCTCGCAGAGCTAGGGTGAGTAGTCAACGCCCTAATCCCGCAGGAAGGGCCACTCCCCAGTGGTCTCGCAGTGCTAGGGAGGGAAGGCAACAACCTAATCCCGCAGGAAAGGCTGCTCCCCAGTGGCCTCGCTGAGCTAGGGAGAGAAGGCAGTGACAGGCAGAGATGGCAGAGCTTTACTCCCTCTGGAAGGGCTGCTCTCCAGTGGTCTCGCACAGCAAGGAAGAGAAGGCAGCGACCTAATCCCGGAGGAAGGGCTGCTCCCCAGACCCCTGGCAGAGCTGGGGAGGGAAGCCAGCGCCCCAGCCACGCTGGAAGGGCCGCTCTCAGAGGTCTCGCAGAGCTAGGGAGAGAAGGCGGCACCCTAATCCCGCAGGTACAGCCGCTCTCGAGTGGTCTCGCAGAGCTAGGGAGAGAAGGCTGCACCCTAATGCCGCAGGAAAGGCTGCTCCCCAGTGGTCTCGCAGAGCTAGGGAGTGGAGACAGCGCCCTAATCCAGCAGGATGATCCGCTCTCCAGTGGTCTCGCAGAGCTAGGGTGAGTAGTCAACGCCCTAATCCCGCAGGAAGGGCCACTCCCCAGTGGTCTCGCAGTGCTAGGGAGGGAAGGCAACAACCTAATCCCGCAGGAAAGGCTGCTCCCCAGTGGCCTCGCTGAGCTAGGGAGAGAAGGCAGTGACAGGCAGAGATGGCAGAGCTTTACTCCCTCTGGAAGGGCTGCTCCCCAGTGGTCTCGCACAGCAAGGAAGAGAAGGCAGCGACCTAACCCCGGAGGAAGGGCTGCTCCCCAGACCCCTGGCAGAGCTGGGGAGGGAAGCCAGCGCCCCAGCCACGCTGGAAGGGCCGCTCTCAGAGGTCTCGCAGAGCTAGGGAGAGAAGGCGGCACCCTAATGCCGCAGGAAAGGCTGCTCCCCAGTGGTCTCGCAGAGCTAGGGAGTGGAGACAGCGCCCTAATCCCGCAGGATGATCCGCTCTCCAGTGGTCTCGCAGAGCTACGGTGAGAAGTCAACGCCCTAATCCAGCAGGAAGGGCCACTCCCCAGTGGTCTCGCAGAGCTAGGGAGGGAAGGCAACACCCTAATCCCGCAGTAAAAGCTGCTCCCCAGTGGCCTCGCTGAGCTAGGGAGAGAAGGCAGTGACAGGCAGAGATGGCAGAGCCTTACTCCCTCTGGAAGGGCTGCTCTCCAGTGGTCTCGCACAGCAAGGAAGAGAAGGCAGCGACCTAATCCCGGAGGAAGGGCTGCTCCCCAGACCCCTGGCAGAGCTGGGGAGGGAAGCCAGCGCCCCAGCCACGCTGGAAGGGCCGCTCTCAGAGGTCTCGCAGAGCTAGGGAGAGAAGGCGGCACCCTAATCCCGCAGGTACAGCCGCTCTCGAGTGGTCTCGCAGAGCTAGGGAGAGAAGGCTGCACCCTAATGCCGCAGGAAAGGCTGCTCCCCAGTGGTCTCGCAGAGCTAGGGAGTGGAGACAGCGCCCTAATCCAGCAGGATGATCCGCTCTCCAGTGGTCTCGCAGAGCTAGGGTGAGTAGTCAACGCCCTAATCCCGCAGGAAGGGCCACTCCCCAGTGGTCTCGCAGTGCTAGGGAGGGAAGGCAACACCCTAATCCCGCAGGAAAGGCTGCTCCCCAGTGGCCTCGCTGAGCTAGGGAGAGAAGGCAGTGACAGGCAGAGATGGCAGAGCTTTACTCCCTCTGGAAGGGCTGCTCCCCAGTGGTCTCGCACAGCAAGGAAGAGAAGGCAGCGACCTAACCCCGGAGGAAGGGCTGCTCCCCAGACCCCTGGCAGAGCTGGGGAGGGAAGCCAGCGCCCCAGCCACGCTGGAAGGGCCGCTCCCAGAGGTCTCTCAGAGCTAGGGAGAGAAGGCGGCACCCTAATCCCGCAGGTACAGCCGCTCTCGAGTGGTCTCGCAGAGCTAGGGAGTGAAGGCATTTCCCTAATCCCACAGGAAGGGCTACTCCACAGTGGTCTCGCAGAGTTAGGGATAGAAGGCAGTGCCCTAATCCCGCAGGAACGGCCGCTCCCAAGTGGTCTCGCAGAGCTAGGGAGAGAAGGCAGCGCCCTAATCCCACAGAAACGGCGCTCCCCAGTGGTCTCGCAGAGCTAGGGAGAGAAGGCAGCGCCCTAATCCCACAGGAAAGGCTGCTCCCCAGACCCCTGGCAGAGCTGGGCAGGGAAGCCAGCGCCCCACCCCCGCAGGAAGGGCTGCTCCCCAGTGGTTTCGAAGAGTTAGGGAGAGAAGGCAGCCCCCTAATCCCGCAGGAAGGGTCGCACCCCAGAGGTCTCACAGAGCTAGGCAGAGAAGGCAGCACCCTAATCCCGCAGGAAGGGGCGCACCCCAGTGGTCTCGCAGAGCTAGGGAGAGAAGACGGCACCCTAATCCCGAAAGAAAGGCTGTTCCTCAGTGGTCTCGCAGAGCTAGGGGTAGAAGGCTGCACCCTAATCCCACAGGAACGGTCCCTCCCCAGTTGTCTGGCAGACCTAGGGAGAGAAGGCAGCGCCCTAATCCCGCAGGAAGGGCCGCTCCCCAGTGGTTTCGAAAAGATAGGGAGAGAAGGCAGCGCCCTAATCCTGCAGGAACGGCGCTCCCCAGTGGTTTCGCAGAGATAGGGAGAAGAGGCAGCACCCTAATCCAGCAGGAAGGGCTGCTCCCCAGGTGTCTCGTAGAGCGATGGAGAACAGACAGCGCCCTAATCCCGCAGAAGGGCTGCTCCCCAGAGGTCTCGCAGAGCGAGGGAGAAGAGATAGCGCCCTAATCCCGCAGGAACGGCCACTCCCCAGTGGTCTCTCAGTGTTAGGGAGAAGAGATAGTGCCCTAATCCCGCAGGAAGGGCTGCTTCCCAGTGTTCTCGCAGAGCTAGGGAGAGAAGGCAGCGCCCTAGTCCCGCAGGAAGGGCTGCTCCCCAGTGGTCTCGCAGAGCTATGGAAAGGAGGCAGCGCCCTAATCCCGCAGGGAGGGCTCCTCCTCAGTGGTCTAGCAGAGCTAGGGAGAGAAGGCAGTGCCCTAATCCCACAGGAAGGGCTGCTCCCCAGACCCCTGGCAGAGCTGGGCAGGGAAGCCAGCGCCCAACCCCCGGAGGAAGGGCTGCTCCCCAGTGGTCTCGCAGAGTTAGGGATAGAAGGCAGTGCCCTAATCCCACAGAAACGGCGCTCCCCAGTGGTCTCGCAGAGCTAGGGAGAGAAGGCAGCGCCCTAATCCCGCAGGAAGGGCGGCTCCCCTGTGGTCTCGCAGAGCTAGTGAGAGGTGGTACCGTCCTAATCCCGCAGGAAGGGCTGCTCCCCAGTGGTCTTGCAGAGCTAGGGAGAGAAGGCAGTGCCCTAATCCAGCAGGAACAGCCGCTCCCCAGTGGTCTAGCAGAGCTAGGGAGAGAAGGCAGTGCCCTAATCCCGCAGGAAGGGCTGCTCCCCAGACCCCTGGCAGAGCTGGGCAGGGAAGCCAGCGCCCCACCCCCGCAGGAAAGGCTGCTCCCCAGTGGTTTTGAAGAGCTAGGGAGAGAAGGCAGCCCCCTAATCCCGCAGGAAGGGTCGCACCCCAGTGGTCTCGCAGAGCTAGGGAGAGAAGGCAGCGCCCTAATCCCGCAGGAAGGGCAGCTCCTCAGTGGTCTCGTAGAGCTAGGGAGAGAAGACGGCACCCTTATCCCAAAAGAAAGGCTGCTCCTCAGTGGTCTCGCAGAGCTAGGGGTAGAAGGCGGCACCCTAATCCCACAGGAACGGTCCCTCCCCAGTAGTCTGGCAGAGGTAGGGAGAGAAGGCAGCGCCCTAATCCCGCAGGAAGGGCCGCTCCCCAGTGGTCTCGCAAAGCTAGGGAGAAAAGACAGCGCCCTAATCCCGCAGGAAGTGCCGCTAACCAGTGGTATCACAGAGCTAGGGAGAGGAGGTAGCGCCCTAATCCCTCAGGAAGGGCTGCTCCCAAGTGGTCTCGCAGAGCTAGGGAGAGAAGGCAGTGCCCTAATCCCACAGGAAGGGCTGCTCCCCAGTAGTCTCGCAGAGCTAGGTAGAGGAGGCAGCGCCCTAATCCCGCAGGAATGGCCGCTTCCCAGTGGTTTCGAAGAGCAAGGGAGATAAGGCAGCGCCCTAATCCCGCAGGAAGGGCTGCTCCCCAGTGGTCTCACAGAGCTAGGGAGAAGAGACTGCGCCCTGATCCCGCAGAAAGGGCTGGTCCCCAGTGGTCTCGCAGAGCTAAGGAGAGAAGGCAGCACTCTGATCCCGCAGGAATGGCCGCTCCCCTGTGGTCTCGCAGAGCTAGGGAGAGAAGGCAGTGCCCTAATCCCGATGGAAGGGCCGCTCCCCAGTGGTCTCGCAGAGCTAGAGACGGAAAGCAATGCACTAATCCCGCAGGAGGGGCTGGTTCCCAGTGGTCTCTCAGAGCTGAGGAGAGAAGGCAGTTCCCTAATCCCGCAGGAAGGGTCGCTCCCCAGTGGTCTCGCAGTGCTAGGGAGAGAAGACAGCACCCTAATCCCGCAGGAAAGGCTCCTCCCCAGTGGTCTCGCAGACCTAGGGAGAGGAGACAGTGACCTAATCCCGCAGGAAAGGCCGCTCCCCAATGGTCTCGCAGTGCTAGGGTATGAAGGCAGCACCCTAATCCCGTAGGAAGGGCCGCTCCCAAGTGGTCTCGCAGAGCTAGGGAGGGAAGGTAGCGCCCTAATCCCAAAGGAAGGGCTGCTCCCCAGTTGTCTCGCAGAGCTAGGGAGAGAAGGCAGCGCCCTAATCCCGCAGGAAAGGCTGCTCCCCAGTGGTCTCGCAGAGCTAGGGAGAGGAGACAGCAGTCTAATCCCGCAGGAAGGGCTGCTCCCCAGTGGTCTTACAGAGCTTGGGAGAGAAGGCAGCGCCCTAATCCCGCAGGAATGGCCGCTCCCCAGTGGTCTCGCAGAGCTAGGGAGAGAAGGCAGCGCCCTAGTCCCGCAGGAACGGCCGCTCCCCAGTAGTCTCGCAGAGCTAGAGAGAGAAGAAAGAGCCCTAACCCCACAGGACGTGCTGCTCCCCAGTGGTCTCGCAGAGCTAGGGAGAGGAAGCAGCGATATAATCCCGCAGGAAGGGCCGCTCACCAGTGATCTCGCAGACATACGGAGAGAGGGCAGTGCCCTAATCCCGCAGGAAGGGCCTCTCCCCAGTGGTCTCGCAGAGCTATGGAGTGGAGACAGCACCCTAATCCCGCAGGAAGGGCCGCTCCCAAGTGGTCTCGCAGAGATAGGGAGGGAAGGCAGCGCCCTAATCCCGGTGGAATGGTTGCTCCCCAGTGTTCTCGCAGAGCTAGGGAGAGAAGGCAGTGCCCTAATCCTGCAAGAAAGGCTGCTCCCCAGTTGTCTCGCAGAGCTAGGGAGAGGAGACTGCGCCCTAATTCCGCATTAAGGGCTCCTCCCCAGTGATCTCGCAGAGCTAGGGAGAGAAGGCAGCGCCCTAATCCCGCAGGAACGGTCGCTCCCCAGTGGTCTCGCTGAGCTAGGGAGAGAAGGCAGTGCCCTAATCCCACAGGAACGGCCCCTCCCCAGTGGTCTCGCAGAGCTATGGAGAGGAGGCAGTGCCCTAATCCCGAAGCAAGGGCTGCTCCCCAGTGGTCTCGAAGAGATAGGGAGAAGATACAGCGCTCTAATCCCGCAGGAAGGGCTGCTCCCCAGTGGTCTCACAGAGCGAGGGAGAAGAGACAGCGGCCTAATCCCGCTGGAAGGGCTGCTCCCCAGTGGTCTCGCAGAGCTAGAGAGAGAATGCAGCGCCCTAATCCCGTAGGAAGAGCTGCTCCCCAGTGGTCTCGCAGAGCTAGGGAGAGAAGGTAGCGCCCTAATCCCACGTTAAGGGGTGCTCCCCAGACCCCTGGCAGAGCTGGGGAGGGAAACCAGCACCCCACCCCCGCAGGAAGGGCCGCTCCCCAGTAGTCTCGCAGAGCTAGGGTGAGAAGGCAGCGCCCTAATCCCACAGGAAGGGCCGCTCCCGAGTGGTCTCGCAGAGCTAGGGAGAGAAGGCAGTGCCCTAATCCTGTAGGAAGGGCCGCTCCCCAGTGGTCTCGCAGAGCTAGGGAGAGAAGGCAACACCCTAATCCCGCAGGAAGGGCGTCTCCCCAGTGGTCTCGCAGAGCTAGGGAGAGAAGGCAGTGACAGGCAGAGATGGCAGCGCCTTACTCCTTCAGGAACGGCCGCTTTACATTCCCCTTGCAGACCTGGAGAGGGAAGGCTGCGACCCTCCCCTGCAGGTCTGCACACTGGCCATGACCATGGCCAGGAACGCAGCGCAGAGGCTGCTACAGTCCTGCAGCCTGCGGGCAGCGCATTGGGGTGGGGGCAGCACGGAGCAGGCAGGGCCCAGGTGGGCGGGGGGTGGAGACACAAGTGGGGTGGAGACGCTCCTGCCAGGGGCTGCCTGGTTCACCCCTTGCCCGGGAGCTGCAGGAGGGGCCCGGATCATGGCTCGGCTGCAGAGCTTGGAGCCCAGGCTGGGCCCAGGAGTGAGAGGATGGGGGAGCTGGGGGTGTAGCAGAGGTTGGAGCCAAGAATTGGTTGGAGATGAGTTTATGCCAATTCCTCTTGGCGGCAGGGAGGCCCTCTGGCTTTTGTTTTGCTCCGCCCCCCACATCCCAATATTTCATCTTTGACATCTGGTCACCCTAGCCTGATATGAAGGAGGATGTCTGGACCAAGGGGCCAGGGACTGGCCTTTTCTAGAGAAACCACTGTAAAGTTTTAGCCAATTAGGACAAATCAGCAAATAACAACAACCTCAGGTATCAGTAACTGCTACAGGTTGCAAATTCCTACATGCAGCAGTTTCTGGCACTACACCTGCACAGCTCTGCTCCCCGGCTCTTCTCGGGCTCCTGCTCTCTCCTTAGCTCTGCCCCACCCTCACACAGGCAGTTCCAGCTCAAATGGAGGATGGGACCCCCTGACGTGGTGACTCCCTCATTACACTGTCTGCCCTCTCAGTGCAGCTGACTTGGAGCTTTGGCCTCTCCCCATTGTCCCTGGGGACTGTCAGTCTCAGGGTCCTGATTTCCCATTGATCCTTCCCCCTTCTATTGGTGCTGGGAACTAGCCAACCAACCCCCCCCCCACACACTAAGTTTTAGTAAAGGGCCAAGAGCCCCCTTACACAAGCAGCCCCATGAGGGTCACCGATGTGCAGAGAAGGCAGCCCAAGCTGCTCCCATGGTGTAATGGGCAGCACTCAGGACTCTGAATCCTGTAATCTGAGTTCAAATCTCAGTGGGACCTTGTATTGGCTTGTGGTCATAGGCGGCAGGTTATATACATTTGTGGTGCTCGTGCTCCAAGAATATTCAGGGATGGGGGCCCTGCTCCAACAATATTTGGAGTTGGGTCTCTTCCCCTGGCCCCTGCCTGGCACCCCTCCCCTCTGCTCTGGTGCATCCCTGCCTGACAAAAAGCAGCATGTGCCTGTCCCCTGCCTGCTCCTGCTGCTGGAGTAAAGGGATTCTGGGCAGAACTGCTGCCTCAGAGTCCTAGTGCAGGCTGCCCTCAGCCTCTCCAACACCCCCAACCCTGAGCTCCCTCTGAACCCTGATACTCTGCCCCAGTCCTGAGCCCCCTCCTGCGTCACGAATCCCTCATCCTCAGCCCTACGCTCCCTCCCAGAGGGTGCACCCCTTCCCACACACTCCTTCCCACCCCCAGAGCCTGCACCTCTCACCCCTTCCTACAACCCTGCCGGAGCCTGCACCCAGCACCCAAACTCCATGCTAAAGCCTGAACCAACACTGGAACAAACGATGTAAATTTCTAATTCTAACTTCTTGTTTCTCCCAGGAGGAAGGTGTTTTGCACCCCAGTAACTAGGCTGTCACTGCAGCTTTCCTTTCACTAAATAAGATTTGTACCAAATATAAATTGCCCTCCAATTTCTCTAAGAGAAATTGAAATTGTATCTTTGCACTAATATCCCAAGTGTGCAAGTCCATCCCCTCAGAGCAGCCCCACACCCTGAGGCCAGAGGAGAATCCCAACTGGCTGGTGCATTTGTAACCCTGGGGCCTGAAGCTGATGAGAGAAAGGGAAATGATCCATCTTGGAGCCTTCCGATATCACCTGAGGGGAGCACAGGGATTTGACTGAGTGACATCCTGGCTAATTTTCACCTTGTTCTGTGCCAGCAGGCTCCGCTGGAGAGCTCGGGAGTGACTTGACCATGGCAGCACCCTATTTACATATTAAAAGCTGGCATTTTGGGGTCAATGGGGTAAAATATGAGTACTTTTGGGGTTGGGACCCACATGAGAAGGGATGTGGACAAACTGGAGAGAGTCCAGAAGAGGGCAATAAAAATGATTAGGAGACTGAGACACATGACTTACGAGAACCTAGAGGCCCTATCCTGTATGTTAAGCTAAGGCAAAGTTAGCATATCTATATTGTGACCTTTTACTCAGAGAGGAAAGTCGACCTTTCTCATGTTACTTAAATAGATAAGTACCCATGCCTGTCCAAGACCTTTACTTAGACCAGTCGACAATGGAGAATGGCATAGAGTTTTATTCAGTGTTGTACCCACAGATTTAACAGGTACACTACAAGGTAACTTATGTGCATATGTACATGTCATCAACAAGCACAAACATACTAGTCTGTGAAGTAAATGTACCCTAATGTTTTGTGGGTGAGGAATGAAATTTGGGCATAGGAGGAAGGATTTCCGGCCCTTGTGCCCTATAAAAGAGGTAAGCCACCTCGCTAGAGCACTTTGCTCTATCATTGTGACTTACGTCCTCCACTCTCTCTCTATGTACTAGCAGTAGGCTGTACTTGTTCTGAAACTTTAAGTTTCAAGGGAACTAGGCTAAGTTCGGTTTCCCTACGTTTTTAGTCTTTGTTTATTAGGTTTTGATTTTAAGTTTAACATATTCAGGTAAACCCTAAGTAACACTAGCTTTCCCTAAGCACAGCATCTTTCACTTAAGAATTGAGAAACCTGAACTGCAAGGCTGGTCCTGTGTCTCTTACCACCAGGTTATCAAGGAAAGCTGTGAGTATATTAACCAAAACTTTGTTGTATATAATGCCATATGTATCTTTTGAATAGCAGTAATGCAAATGTAACTTTGTAACTCAATTAAATTAAATAACATGTAAGCTAATCAATTAAATTTTCATCAAATTATCCAAATTAATATTATTAGTACACCCTATATCAGGCTACATGTGACAGAGAGTTGGAATGCAGAGGGATGAAGGCACTGGCTCTGGAGGTGCAGACTCTGGGGTGGGGTTAGAATGAGACATTCAGGGTGCAGTACAGAGCTCAGGATTAGGATAGAGAATTGGGCTGTGAATGCTCTGGAATGAGGCCAGGAAAGAGAAAATTGAGATGCAAGAGAGAAGTCAAGCTAGAGCAAAAAGCAGAGAAAAAGTGTACAATTTGAACTGCAGAGGGAAGAAAAAAGCCTCTACCCGTCCCCTTTCACCAAAGCATCTAAGAACCAGATGAAAGACATCTTTTCCCCGCTGCAACAACAATTCCAGTTGACCTAGACTGAGGAAAGAATTTTTTTTTGCAGCACTAGCAGATCTGGACTGAGTCACCACCACACCACACTCTGGTGTTCCTGGACTGGGACATGGGAGGGGCTCCTCTCTTTTCCATTTGGGACATGGTGGGATGAGAGAAGTGACAGAGCTTTACGGGAAATAATAATTTGCCTGATTCATGTGCCAGTCCAAGTCCTTGTTAACCCAAACAAGCCGTTTATCCTGCATGCCACTGTCTGTGTGGGGGATGGGAGAGCAGGGGGTGACTTTAGGACTGGACACGTGCTCAGCCTGTAACCTGAGCTAGGCGGGGGGAGGGGTCAGCACCTTTGGCTGGGAAGCTGGACACAGGAAGGGGCTGGCTGGAGGGGGTTGGGTTAGTTCAGTTTCCGTTTTAGTCTCGGTGGTTGGAATTCAGGGATTCCCAAACTGGGAACTAAGTTTGCTGAACCCCTAGAAGGACTTGATTGTGGGGTCCTGCTTGTGCCTCCAAGCTCTGCTGTATCCTTCGCTCCTGTTGCCCAATAAACCTTCTGTTTTACTGGCTGGCTGAGAGTCACTGTGAGTCCCAGGAAGAGGGGTGCAGGACCGGACTCCCTCACACCCCGTGACAGACCCTAAGCCCCTCTGGGACCCCTGCAGCCTGGACATAGGTATCTGTGCCTCCCACCAAACACCTAAGACCCTCAGAGATGCCAGTTTGGAGGGTCTGGGAGCAGTCCCGTAGCAGGAAGTGGAAGGAAATGTAAATCTGTAGGCATTGCCAGCTGAGGACTGTCTGATAGCGAAACTCCTATCCCACCACCAGCAGCAGTTCTTGGTCTTGAAATGGGCCATCACTGAGAAATTTCGAGATTACTTGTGTGGTGCTCCGTTTCAGGTGTGGGCAGAGAACAATCCACTGACTTATGTGTTAACAAGGGCTAAGCTGGATGCTACAAGGCAGAGATGGGTGGCTACTTTTGCTAGCCATAACTTGGCATTCAATACCAATGTGTTGGTATAACAGGGAGTGTGATTTATCAGGACCACCAATTCTTGGCTAGGGGGAGGATGTAAGCAAGGTGAGAATGAACTTTACCCTGCCATCTGTTGGTGATCTGTTGTAAAGGCCTTTTGTTGCTGATATGCATGCTCACACCCACCCCGCATTGCATGATGGGGGTGCATGTCCAAAGGGTTATTTCAGATGCTGTGGGATCCCCGGTCTCTTTCTTATTAGGGCAGGGGTAATAAAGTACAGTTATTCTGGTGATATGAATCAAAGACAGTAGAACGGAACTTAGCAGTTCATGATTTTGGGACTCACCCGAACCTACATAACTCTCGTTAGGCAAGGGACATGGGTTCCAAAGGATAGTGAAATAAAAGAGATTGAAAAGGAATATTTGTGTTTAGTAGCGTGTTTTTCTTGTGAAATGTTTAAATGCACGTTTTATGTCCTTTGTATCTCTCTAGTTTCAAAGTCGAGTTTTTTATCATTCTAATTCATATTTGGATCAATACCACAGATAAAAAATGATTAATGACTAAATGCAATGTGTAGACATACATAAGCTGCTGGGCTTTGATCTCATTTCTACAGTGAAAGTTTTAAACAACTTTATAGTTGGGGAAAATGCTTCTTTCCCCTCAGACAACAAGAAAATTTTGCAGATTGGACTGTGGGAAGTCAGCTGTGGGACACGAAATACCTCTGCAACCAGATTCTTAGTCACAGGTCAGCGGGTGGGTTTATGTAAATTCTGGACTCTGGGGCCAGAGCTAGGGGAGGGACCCCACAAATTTGTGGCACATGCATCACCTCTGCAATCAACCTTTGCTACGTCACTCCATAACATCACACACAGAGCAGCCTTTCACCTCTCAGAACCAAAACATATCCTGAAAGTATCAGAGGGGTAGCCGTGTTAGTCTGGATCTGTAAAAGCAGCAAAGAATCCTGTGGCACCTTATAGACTAACAGACGTTTTGGAGCATGAGCTTTCATGGGTGAATACCCACTTCGTCAGATGCATGTAGTGGAAATTTCCAGGGGCAGGTATATATATATGCAGGCAAGCTAGAGATAATGAGGTTAGTTCAATCAGGGAGGATGAAGCCCTGCTCTAGCAGTTGAGGTGTGAAAACCAAGGGAGGAGAAACTGGTTTTGTAGTTGGCAAGCCATTCACAGTCTTTGTTTAATCCTGAGCTGATGGTGTCAAATTTGCAGATGAACTGAAGCTCAGCAGTTTCTCTTTGAAGTTTGGTCCTGAAGTTTTTTTGCTGCAGGGTGGCCACCTTAGGGTCTCCTATAGTGTGGCCAGGGAGGTTGAAGTGTTCTCCTACAGGTTTTTGTATATTGCCATTCCTAATATCTGATTTGTCTCCGTTTATCTTTTTCCGTAGTGACTGTCCAGTTTGGCCGATGTACATAGCAGAAGGGCATTGCTGCCATATGATGGCGTATATTACATTGGTGGACGTGCAGGTGAATGAACCGGTGATGGTGTGGCTGATCTGGTTAGGTCCTGTGATGGTATCGCTGGTGTAGATATGTGGGCAGAGTTGGCATCGAGGTTTGTTGCATGGATTGGTTCTTGAGCTAGAGTTACTATGGTGCGGTGTGCAGTTACTGGTGAGAATATGTTTCAGGTTGGCAGGTTGCCTGTGGGCGAGGACCGGCCTGACACGCAAGTCCCTGATGATGCGTTGGATAGGTTTTAGCTTGGGACTGTATGTGATGGCTAGTGGAGACCTGTTGGTTTCTTTCTTGGGTTTGTCTTGCAGTAGGAGGCTTCTGGGTACACGTCTGGCTCTGTTGATCTGTTTCCTTATTTCCTCGTGCAGGTATTGTAGTTTTCAGAATGCTTGGTGGAGATTTTGTAGGTGTTGGTCTCTGTCTGAGGGGTTAGAACAGATGCGGTTGTACCTCAGTGCTTGGCTGTAGACAATGGATCGTGTGATGTGTCCGGGATGGAAGCTGGAGGCATGAAGGTAGGCATAGCGGTCGGTAGGTTTTCGGTATAGGGTGGTAGTAATGTGACCATCACTTATTTGCACCGTGGTGTCTAGGAAGTGGACCTCCTGTGTAGATTGGTGCAGACCGAGGCTGATGGTGGGGTGGAAGCTGTTGAAATCGTGGTGGAATTTATCCAGAGACTCCTTCCCATGGGTCCAGATGATGAAGATGTCATCAATGTAGCGTAGGTAGAGAAGGGGGCATGAGTGGACGAGAGCTGAGGAAGCGTTGTTCCAGGTCGGCCATAAAAATATTGGCATATTGTGGGGCCATGCGGGTGCCCATAGCGGTGCCACTGATCTGGAGATATACATTGTCATCAAATTTGAAATAGTTGTGTGTAAGGATAAAGGCACAGAGCTCAGCAGCCAATTGTGCTGCGCCATCATCAGGGATTCTGTTCCTGACAGCTTGTATTTCATCTGTGTGTGGGATGTTCGTGTAGAGAGCCTCTACATCCATGGTGGCTAGGAGGGTGTTTTCTGGAGGGTCACCAATGCATTGTAGTTTCCTCAGGAAATCAGTGGTGTCACAGAGATAGCTGGGAGTGCTGGTGGCATTGGGTCTGAGTAGAGAGTCCACATATCCAGACAGTCCTTCAGTGAGAGTGCCAATGCCCGAGATGATGGGGCATCCAGGATTTCCGGGTTTGTGGATCTTGGGTAGTAGATAGAATAACCCTGGTGGGGGCTCTAAAGGGTATGTTGATTTGTTCCGGTGTTAGTGTAGGGAGTGTCCTGGGTAGATTTTGCAGTTTCTTAGTGTATTCCTGAGTGGGATCTGAGGGAAGTGGCCTGTAGAATTTGGTGTTGGAGAGTTGTCTGGCAGCCTCCTTTTGGTAGTCTGACCTGTTCATGATGACAACAGCACCTCCTTTATCAGCCTCTTTGATGTCTGGGTGGTTTCTGAGGCTGTGGATGGCATTGCGTTCTGCACGACTTACGTTATGAGGAAAGCAATGTTGTTTTTCCACAATTTCTGCCTGTGCACGTCAGCGGAAGCATTCAATGTATAGGTCCAGACTGTCATTTTGACCCTCAGGAGGAGTCCATGTGGAGTTCTTCTTCTTGTGCTGTTGGTGGGAGGGTATCTGTGTATCAGTGCGCTGTTCAGTGTTGTCCTGAAAGTATTCTTTGAATCAGAGACGGCGAAAGTAGGCTTCCAGATTGCTGCAGAACTATATCATTTTGGTAGAGGTGGCAGGGCAGAAAGAGAGTCTCCGAGATAGGACAGGCTTTTCTTCTGGGCTGAGTGTGTAGTTGGATAGATTGACGACATTGCTGGGTGGGTTGGGGGTACCACGGTTGTGGCCCCATGAGGCAGGTAGGAGTTTAGACAGCTTACAGTCGAGATGAGAGTGGGATACACAGAGGGCCCTGCCCCAATGGCTGATGTACATACAGGGCCCTGCCTCACCTACCCACCAGCGCTCACAGGCGCAATGGCAGTAGTGGGGTCACATGGGCAACTTCCCTCAGTTGCCACCAGGGGTCTCTGCAGCAATGCCAGGGGGGATACATGCCAGGCATTGCTGCCCCTCGCCACCAGGAGTCACTGCTCCTACAAGAAGGCACCTACAGGACACTCCCGTTCCTGGCCAGCAGGGGTCACTATCACTGGGGAGGGGCTATGGGGAAGCAGAGAAAGAGCAACTAACTGCAGTGGGGAAAATCATAATCTACCAGGGAGAAAGAACGGACTCCACTAGGACATCGCACCAACTCTGGCCAGGCTGGATACCAGCAATTCGGGGCTGAAGTAGCTCCAGCTAGAGGCTGGGCGGAGGCAGGTGACCTCGGTTTCTGCGCTGAGCAGGCTGCTTTGGCAGCGAGAAGGGACAGGGAACCCCCCGGTCAGGGTGTTGCTGCCGAAGGAGGGGGAGATCTGCAGCACTTTTTGGAGTAGCTGGTTCAGCAGCCATGAGCCACATGCTTCTCCCTGCCTGAGCTCTCCAGGAGCACATTATGCACAGGTGTGCGCTGGATGTAGGCACCAGTGTAACAACAGGGCCAGACTCTGCTGCTTGCCCAAAGTCCCCAGGAGAGGGAAAACAACCAGCAGTGGAACCAATAGGAAACCCAGCAATGGAACTCAGGAGTCCTGGGGGTGTGCTATGGTGATCAGATGTCCCAATTTTATAGGGACAGTCCAAATTTTGGGGCCTTTTTCTTATCTAGGATCCTATTACCCCCCACCTCTTTCCGATTTTTCACACTTGCTGTCTGGTCACCCCAGGGTGTGCACATGTGTGGGTCCCAGCTGCTCCCTGCCCCCCTCACTGAAGCAGATGTGCAGGGTTACTGCCCTGGGAAGTGCAGGGCACCAGTGGATGTGGGGTTGGCTGGAGGTAGGGTCTGGCTTCAGGCAGGGGGATGCATCAGGGGTTGGCTGGAGACAGGGCAGGGAGGATGCGGCTGGTGCAGGCAAAGCAGAAGGTGCAGGGCTGGCTGGAGACAGAGGCTGACTGCGGGCAGGGCAGGGCAGGGAGTGCAGGGCTGGCTGCAAGCAGGGTGTGGGGCAGGGCCGGTGCAAGGATATTTCATGCCCTAGGCTAAACTTCCACCTTGCACCCTCCTCCCCCCCCGCCCTGAGGCGCCCCACCCGTGGCAGCTCCCCCCTCCACCCTCAGGCTCCCCTCTTGTGGCAACTCCCCTGCTCTTCCCTGCGGCACCCCCCTCGCCCCAGCTCACCCTTGCTCCGAGCACGAGAACCCCGAGCATGCCGTGGCCACTTCACTTCTCCCACCTCCAAGGCTTGCGGCGCCTAAGCCTGCCAGGCAGTCAAGCACCCTCCTCTGAGCCACAGCAGCCCTGACAGTTGACAATAGAGGCACCTTAACCCCTGAGTTTCTTCAATGTGTCCCCCTCCGGGGTCCAGCTCCGATCACCAGATACTCGGGGTATGTCTATACCACCTGCCGAATCGGTGGGCAGCGATCGATCCAGTGGGGGTCGATATATCGTATCTAGTGTAGATGCAATACATTGAGTGCTCTCCCATCGCCTGCTGTACTCCAGCTCGGTGAGAGGCACAGGAAGAGTCTACGGGGTGCTGCAGCAGTCAACTCACCACGACTGTGACATTATAAGTATAATCTAATATCTCATTGAAAGGTGACAGGGCCAGAAAGAGTTAATTAACTCACCTCACCGACTGACCTGACCCGTGGGTGAACCTTAAAAACTGGTTAACAAAATATGTAAATGAACAGAGCTTTGAAATGTAAGTCTGCAGTGTTAGAGGTAGAAGGGGAGGTGTTTGCTCAGGTCTTGTGATGTCAGCAAACAAGTCTTGTCTATTGCTATAGTTTTAATTCAAAGAGCAAAGAAAGAATATTAACATTTATGATGATACTTGAGTGAAATAGTATTATTGTCTGTGTCTCTTTGAAGGTTGCGGTAATCTGTACCTGAACTGTTTGATGGATGTACTAATTGCCAGGATGTTTGGAAGAAGAGTTAAGCCTATTGTTTTCTCAGGCTGGAAGGCTGCTGGAAATGTATAAGAACCTGGGACACGATCCTTCTTCATCTCAGATCTGCTTTGGGTTTCAAGAGGGGGAAACCTTAAGCCACAAGGATTGAGATCCCCAGTCATTGACTGGAGCCACCCTGAATATGGACATTGGATTATAACCTATGGGCTATTTCTAAAAGGACTTTTGGCAACTACAAGCTCATCTCTACTGTGTATCTGAACCTCAAAAATTGAATTCAAGTATATACGTCTATTAATCTTTTAATCAACACTCTCTCTCTTTTCTTTTCTAATAAATTTTAGCTTAGTTAATAAGAATTGGCTATAGCATGTATTTTAGGTAAGATCTAAGTTATAATTGAACCTGGTTATGTGGCTGATCTTTGGGATCGGAAGAATCTTTTCTTTTATATGATGAAGTAAGATTTTCAGGAATCATCATCACCATATCTAACAGGTGTGTCTGGATGGAGGCCTGAGGCTGGGTACTTTAAAGGAACTGCGTGGTTTAAACTTCTAAGTAACCAGTGAGGTACTACAGAAGCTGTTTTGTGCTGGCTTAGTAAATCTAAGTATTGAAATAACCACCAGCATTTGGGATTTGTCTGCCCTGTTTTGTTTGCAATTCACTCTGATTGAGTGAGCTGAGCTGGCTCCCACGGGCAGCACCGTCACACCTACATCCAGGCTGCAGGGGTCCGGGGGATCTTAGGGGCCTTGGGGTGCACAGATACCTACGTCCAGGCCATAGGGGTCCCTGGAGGGCTTAGAGAGTTTGGGGGGACACAGATACCAATCTCCATGCTCTAGGGGTCCCAGGGTGGCTTAGAGGGTTCGTGGGGGGCACATATTTCTACATCCAGGCTGTAGGGGTAGCAGGGGGACTTAGGGGGTTAGTGGGGGGCAAAGATAATTCGTCCAGGCTGGAGGCATCCTGGGAGTCTTAGGGGATTTGTGGGGGCCAAAGATACCTATGTCCAGGCTGTAGGGGTACCAGTGGGTTTTAGGGGTTCGGGTGGGCACAGATACGTATGTTCAGGCTGTATCGGTCCCAGGGGGAGTTAGAGGTTTCGTGAGGGGCACAGATATCTACGTCCAGATTGTAGATGTCCCGGGAGGGGGGGGGGTTGTGGGGTTGTGGGAGTGCAAATACCTATGTCCAGGCTGTAGGGGTTCC